>NC_090652.1:102631046-102931046 GCF_040937935.1 Hyperolius riggenbachi
CTGTACCAGGCTTGAGGCCTCTGCCATTAATAGTATAAGAATGTCAGCAATTTAAATATTCCTCTTAAAAAATCAATAGGTGAATTTTGATTGGCTGTTGTAGGGTTCACCCACTTTCCTGAATATATAATCCTAGTCACCCAGTGACCAACTGTGCCAAGTTTGAGAACCCTGCCATTACCAGTGTAAGAATGGCTGCGGTTTACATTTTTCTATGTAAAATGAATGGCTGAAATTTGGGTGTTTTATTTGCCGCCCACTTTCCCTACATTTTAACCTTGGTCACCAAATGACCAACTGTGCCAAATTTTTGGACTCTGGCTTTATTACTATGAGAATGAGAAGCCTACTAAATTTTCCTATTGACGTCAATGGGTGAAATCTGATTGGCTATTCTGCTTCCGCCCAGGTGTGCAAGGAAAGGGAGGCATACATATAATTAAGCTGCTAGGAGACTTGGGTTAAGGGTAAAGCCAAAAAAAATGGGTCAACCTGCTCCTGCAAAAGTTAATTACTGTTCACCCTCCCAGTCGCCGTGGATAGTGGGGAAATATGTAATTTGGCTTTCAGCTATATCTGCTGGAAAATTACAGTGTTTTTATAGTAATTTGTGCTCTGTTTACGACGGCTCCCAAATTACTCACTGAGCGCGGCTATAGCCGTAATTCCTATTATGGCCTTTGGT
Organism: Hyperolius riggenbachi; assembly: GCF_040937935.1. Lineage (NCBI taxonomy): Eukaryota > Metazoa > Chordata > Amphibia > Anura > Hyperoliidae > Hyperolius > Hyperolius riggenbachi. The sequence continues at coordinate 102,631,732 of NC_090652.1, forward strand.
GGCGCCAGCTGTGCCAAAGTCTCCAGCACTGTTTTTACAGTGCTCTGAAGGAAGGGCGTGAGACCCCCATAACATATCCTCCCAGGTAGTAAGGGATCTATATTTCAAGTTTTGTTGAAATCGGTAAAGGTGTTTTCAAGTAAGGGGCAGTTATAAGGAACTTGCCTGTGAATACTAATGTTTGTGCCGAGAACCGGGCGGAATCGGCCGCTTCCGGGTCTCATTGCTTGTTCCCCGCTGATGATATGCAGGCTAAGACACAGGCCGCACTTCCTGATAGGTGGAGGGTGCATTCTCAGTACGCCCTCCGCAAAGGTAAACAATAGTCAGCTGACTGCGGGCAGCTCACAGTTCAGCGTCAGCTGACTGCGTGGCTGACACTTGGCAGGTGCGTCTGCTGTGATTGGATGTGTGGAGCATGGCCGCCACTGATTAGACGAAATCTGTATTTAAATGCGCAGAGTGCTCCCAGTCATCGCCCGTGATAAGCATTGCTGTGGCTAGTTGCTGGGTGCGCACTCATATTGTCTGAACTATCTGGAATTGACCTTGGCTTGTATTTGACCATTCTTGTCTGCTGTTTACTAACCCTTGCTTGTACCTGGAAGCTCTTGTCTGCTGCCTGGACCGACCTTTGCTTGTTACCTGGGTACTCTTGCCTGCTGCCTGGACTGACCCTTGCTTGTTACCTGGATACTCTTGCTTGCTGCCTGGATCCATCCTTGCTTGTTACTTGGATACTCTTGCATGCTACTTGGACTAACCCTTGCTTGTTGCTTGGATAATCTTGTATGTGGACCTTGCATGAACTCTCTCATCCTCATCCTCCTAAAAACAAGGTACTAGTCTTGTGTGATACTAATGAACTATTAAACTGTGCTATACTTGCCTCAGAGTTCTGGTGGGTTATTGTTATCTCTACCCCAGTCTGTATGCCTTGCACGTTAAGACCTGGGGGTAACCGTAGTCAGGAGACAAATAAAGTGTCCTGTTCACATGGGGGCTTGTCTATAGGTGAAGAATGTGGGCCTGGCTCAGAGCCGTGGCACTAGATTGGGGCATAAAGACCGATTGGGGACATTACCTGTCAAGCCTTACAGCAGTATATACACACACACGTACGATTTTATATATATCATTTTTGATCACCTATTAGGGTAGGGAAGTCAATATTTATTCATTGTAATTCATTGATTGGGACTTTTACATTGCATTTTAATTGCTTTTTTTTTGCTTCGTGGATACGTCCCTAAATACATTTGTTGAATCATTATGTGTGCTTTATTATGGATTATTTTGTTGTAGAAAATGGTATCATTGGACATGCAGTGTGTACATAGCCTTACATAGCACACTAAGAACAACAGGAGCAGCTGACTATCCATCCATCTCAGCTTAAAAAACACGATAAGACATATAGTAGAATGTACTACTTTATCCAGGATACCCGTTGGTTAGTTTCTGGTTTCAACATCAGAAACACTTCCTATATCTATACATTGCTGTGTATTGTTATGTAACCCCACTCTTCCAGTGATGTTAAGCCTAGGCTATGATGCCACAAAGCCTTCTCCTCTCAGTCCACTCTGGGAGACTTGGTGTTGTTTTTACTCACTACGAAGCCACCCATCTTATGAAGCACTTTGGTACACAAGTGCTTCCTAAGCCGCCCAAGATGGCAGATTAAACGTAGGTGAAGGCGGAGGGACAGGGCAAAGCTCTATAGGATTCAGAGCCTTCCCTGTCCATAGGCAAGTAAGTAGGTAGGTAGTAAGTAGGCTTTATATTTACTTTATGAGTTGCTAATGAGGCACTACCTATATTTTCTTTTTGGATTACTAAACAGGATGTCAACTGAATGCTAGTGAAACCTATTTCCAACTTTATTCCCCATAAACCAAAGAACACTCCACATACGCACCTGCAACTATAATAAGCCAATACTTTATATATCAAATACATCAAACCCGCTAGAACTTTAACCAAAGCCATTTCATTTTGTAGACAAAGCCTTGTTTTTCCTGCGGCACATCTGAAATCACAATCAGCAGCTTGCAAGATGCGGCAATTACACCTCCCAATCATAATAATCACAAGCTGCATTGCCCCTATGAAATGTTGGCATTGGAGTGCCTGATGCATATGCAATGAAAGTCATCTGAATAAGATATTACGATGGCTTCTCCAGTCGCATTGGGGTAGAGGATCATACAAAAAACAATCCTAGATAATTAAACTATTCAGCTTAAGACCGGGCTGATGGATATCTCATTGATCATTATCATCTCTGTCAGATTGGATATGTAGAAGGAGGCATGCTGATTCCTGAGGTGTTTTGCATTTTCCGACTGTATCCAATTTTAATAGCAATTTGATTTTATGTTCTTAGGCAGCTGTGCTCTTTATGGAAAGTTTTTACTTAAAGCTGAGATTCTGGGAAAAAAATATTATTTTGCTTTCAAGTGTAATTGTCATCTGTATAATAAAAAGAATCATCTTACTCTCGGGATTGTTGCCTTTTTTTTCTAAGCTAAATGCAGATTATAGTGCCTGTTAAAGGACGACTTAAAGGATACCTTAGCACTAACTTAAATTCAAAAACAACGCCTACTGTGTGCATGGGGAGCTGCACGGATCCTTACCACACCTCCCATGCCCTGGTGTCTCCCTCCGTTCTTTGGTAATAATCCAATTCCTCCTTTTCCTGGTCAGCACGGTCGGTGACCTCTGACCCGGACATGCTGCGCTGTGCATGCGTAGCATGTCCACTAGGGTGGCTTGTGACCATTCTCCCTGGTGAGGCCATATGACATAAGCATGCTCTTGTGATCACAAGGCACCCTAGCAGACATACTGCAGCGCAGCATGTCCGGGTCGGAGGTCACCGGCCGCGCTGACCAGGAAAGGAGGAATTGGATTATTACCGGTGAACAGAGGGAGATGCCAGGGCATGGGAGGTGCAGTAATGATCCACACAGCTCCCCATACACATTAGGCGTCCATTTTGAATTTAGGTTAGCGCTAAGGTATCTTTTAACTAAGAGGGATATGGAGGCTGCCATATGTATTTATTTTTCAACAATGCACATTGCCTAGCTGTCCTGCTGACCCTCTACCCTTATAAAATTTTAGTCATAGACCCTGACCAAGCATGCAGATCAAATGTTTCTGACTGAAGTCTGACTGGATTAGGCCCGTTTCACACCTGTGTTAAAAACGGACACTACTGCAGCCAAGGAGATGGATGTTTGGGTAGGAACACGCTAGGCCGAAATGATAGCGTTGCGGAAAACACTAGCGTTAATGCAGATAAAATGCTCCTAATGCATGTCAATGGTGACACTTAGGTATAGCTTTTTATTGCGCTTTGCATGCGTTTTTTTAATGTTTGATATCATGAAATCCTGCATATTAATCTATAGGCTAAAAAGTAGTTTCTAGTCAGAGACTGAACGATGCTGAATGAGTCTCTATGAGAAGCACATTTCCCAGAATGCAACACTGGTGGTGTGACATACTGTATTATATGCATCATTTACTTTGGCCCAGCAGATGGGAACCAGTCCTGGAAGTACACGGGAAAGATTTTTTTCTCTGTAACATTAGCTGGTGAGATTTGTAAAGCAGAGCTGCTTCTGCTGAACTGTGAAGAAGTCACTCAGCATGGCTCTTTGTTTACTACTAGGGAGCAGGGACACTCATCAGACACCATCAGAATAATAATATTCATGGCTAGCAGCTGGGGGAGGTCCTCCATTGCACTGTTATGAAGGATGATGCTGGACTTAAAAAGCAAGTCAGCTTGTTGTTTCTTTGTTTTGGCTGGAGCGAGGCAGCATTGCAGATGAAGATGGATTCTCCCTGCTTCCAGCAGACGTAAGGCTCACTGGATAGTCAGAGGCTGAAGTCTGGTCTTCAGAGCTCATGATGGTGAGGGACCTAGAAGTGTACCTGCATCATTTATTTCTGCAACAACACTTTTCAGTGAAAACACTATCACCAGTGGGTAAAGTAAAAATGTTAATGTTCCAAGATCCTTGATCCAGTCATTGTGCATGCAGCAGATCTTCAGAGCTCTCAACGCCTGCATGTGGAGTACATGTTGTGCCTCCATTGCCTAAAACACTTAAAACAAATGCCCCCCCCCCACCCCCCACATACACACACACCTAATCCACTTAGCCCCCCCAGTATAGGTAGTGAGTGAGAGATACCCCCCAGTAAAGTTAATAAGTGGTGTCCCCTAGTATAAATACTGTAGCTCCCCACAGTATAGGAAATGAGAGGCATCCCCCAGTATAGTGTGACAGTACGAGGGAGGAGGGGCAGATATGGTGCCAATGGCACTGTGGTGCCCATGGCACAATCCATGCCTGGACCACTCTAGATACGCCACTGCCACCTGGTGCTTAAAACTACCCCCAACACACACACACACACACACACACACCACTACCACCTAATGCCGAAAATTAATATCCCCTTCTATTGCCTAAATCTAAACATCTCTTTTACCGCCCACTCTTTGTAGATCGGCTACTCAACTACAAGTCTATAGTAGTATCTGATTGGTTACTTATGTAGTCGATCGGGTACTACTACTGCATCAAATGCCCAACTCTCCGTCTGGGCTGCCGATTACCAATACTTGGCATGGGCGTTAATTAGGCGCCTTCTAATCTGAGTGCCCAGATAACCTGCTTTGTCTATGTTCCCCTAAATGGAGGAGGGGTAACAGTATGGGGGAAATCTGGAAGCCTTTTATTAATAATAAGGCAGCCTCTAGCCATCTGCCCTCCCAGGAAAAGGTTTTAATTGAATAAATATACTTTGTTAGTTTTAAATTCCCTTCTTGATATTCAGCATCACAATCCAGTCTATTTTATGTCCTATATCTGCAATACTATCTTGCTTATAGATTGCTGCTCTGCCATCTGCTCTGTCACTTATCTGTCGAACATTTACTAGGTTACCAGTATCAGTATATTTACATCTTCCAGATAGTTATTGCTCAGTGTTTGGCGAGTAACGATGGAACTAATGATGGATATGTTTTGGAAATTTGATGGAAATGTTTTGTAAACACAACAGAAGAATTAGATATGTGATCCTCTCAGGGCCTATCCATATGCAATAAAAGGAGTGGAAAGCACTAATATTGCACCGGTGGACATGCAAGTGCTGGGAGGACTATTGCAGTGATGCCAATCACTGGAGGACCCTGAATGCATACCCAATGACTCCACTAATTTCAATAGAGTTTGATCGAGATTCTGCTGACACCTGAATATTTTCCTAATTTCTACCAAACTGCTGTCAAACTGATCTGGGCAGTATTTGAACAACACTAGTTCAGATGACCTTGGACCAACTGAAGCCATAATGAGAAATTTAAAAATACATTTTTGGAGGGTTACTGCTGAGTCTCCAGTGCAAAAGCAGAAGGGGGAGAAGACGGAAGAATCATTCCCATCAGTTTGGTTGATCAATGGGAATCCTACTCAAGGTGGATCCTCATTGGTTCAGACCATGGATAAATAGGAAGCTACAAGTGACAATTGTGTAAGGATGCATTTGCTGGGCCTCTCTGTATTGTATAGAAATGAATTTCCCCAACCATGGCTATGGTATTACAAGGAATGGCTGGTCTGGGTGCTGCAGAGACAAAGGGGTGCTGCAAGGACGAGGACCCGGGATGCCTTGCAAAGGAGCAAGGGTAGCACTGGTTATTATTTAGAACTTAAAGAGACTCCGTAACAAAAATTACATCCTATTTTTTATCATCCTACAAGTTCCAAAAGCTATTCTAATGTGTTCTGGCTTACTGCAGCACTTTCCACTATCACAGTCTCTGTAATAAATCAACTTATCTCTCTCTTGTCAGACTTGTCAGCCTGTGTCTGGAAGGCTGCCAAGTTCTTCAGTGTTGTGGTTCTGTGATGCATCTCCCCTTTCCTGGCTGCCCCCTCTATGCACACTGCCTGTGTATAATGATCTCTTGAGATACAAAAGGAAGGGTGTATACAGCCTGCTTGTGTATGAATGTATTTTCTATGTGTGGACATACTGTACATCAACCTACTTCCTGTTTTGGTGGCCATTTTGTTTGTTTATAAACACACTTTTTAAAACTGTTTTTAACCACTTTTAATGCGGCGAGGAGCGGCAAAATTGTGACAGAGGGGAATAGGAGATGTCCCCTAACGCACTGGCATGTTTACTTTTGTGCGATTTTAACAATACAGATTCTCTTTAAGCTATAAAATACAGTTCACCACATTTACAACAACAGATGTAGTTACAATTTAAACATTTGTTCTTGACAAGACGTTGACATTACTTTCATAGTCACACGAGACTTTTACTTTAGGTTGGTATAGCTATATTTCACTGTTGAACATGGATGTGGATAAAAAATGGCCTGCATGTCAAAGGTAGCTATGAGCCCAGTACAAACCTACAACAAACTTTATTGACCACCAGAGGACCTTGTGCAGATCGGTTGGTTTAGGAGGTTGGTCCTTTCAATACATTAAAGAAAAAAAAAAAGCACATAGCTTTATTGCAAAGAGCAAAAGGAGGATAATTAAAAGGAAAATAAAAAAAAAAAAACAGGAACGTGAGCGGTGTATTTTGGATACTGCTGCTGGTTCTCGCTTTCTTGTTAACACATATATTAAATTGCTCGGGTGACAAGGGAAGTGGAGAAGGAAAAGTAATAGAAAATCTGCTTAACACTCATGTCATTCTTGGAGGACAGAATCTTTAATATCACTTTATGGAGCTGAAGAAGCAGAGGGTTCCCAGGCACTTTTTATTTCAAAAGATCGCCTATCTTGACATTGTGTATGTGACAAAATAGATAATTCTTTATCGCCACTCTGCCAGCAAGCAACACCAGCTGCAATTAATTCTGGAAATTGCAGGATAAAAGGCAGAAGGAGGAGGTGAAGAAGTCTAAGGCTGTGGCATCAGAGGGTCTACTGAGAAGGATGCCAGCTGGAGAGGCGCCACCTATGGGATGATCATGTACACATTTTGAACCATACCCTTACCTCTACACCAGGGGTACCCACACTTTTCAGACTTAGGAGCTACTTAAAAACTTCCTTGTCTTCCGAAATCTACCATGACCCCCGTCCCCATCTCCAAACATAATTGCTGAAGTCCCTTGTCAAAGTGTGACAGCCACCTACACTGCATGCTGTCACACTTTGGCCACTAGCAACTCCTTGCTCCAGGTGTCCACCCCAGCCTGTGCAGAGGCAGCAGTGGGATGGAGCTGATTAGATTACCTGACAGCCGGGTACCTTTACTCAATTGTTGCTAGGGTTTGGTCCCTAATAATATTTTTTTTTGTAAAACCCAATGATTTCTAGTTATGAGTTACACCACTGCTTAGAGATGTCCTCATACCAGAGCAAGGCATTAATCCACATCCTACCTAAGTACCTGCGTCCGAGGTCAGTGGTCTGCGACCGTGTTAGCTGAGCCTCGGTCATTGCCACTCGTGCAGACAGAGGGAGCTGCGCTTGCAGGTTAAAGGGATGCACTTGTGGTATGCACATTCTATACTGAATAATTTACTGTAATCGACTATATGTCTCTAAGGTGCTTCTTTAACAAAGTGAAACTGATATAGGAATCTTATGCAGCCTGATCAGGTTACCTGTGTAGCTGATGTGGGTGTGGCAGGATACATTTTCCTTTGAAAATCCATGGCAAATTTGTGACTTTGTGGAACATTGGAGCTCCAGACCGGAGAGTCCTATTTGAATAATACAGCTGTATAGGTAGAGTATGTAGGCCTAACCTTAACTTTGCTTTGATATGTACACATCAGAGTACTTTAAGACTAAGTAAAGACTGCCTCATCTTGTCACACATTTCATATTTGCTTAACAAAAGGACCAGCCCTATAGAATCTGGATGCGGTCCAATTCCAAGAAAGCCCCAGAGGCCTGCTAATATTTATCTAATTACACTTCAAGATCTAGGATGGAGAACAGTGTTTTATAATCAATGGCAGTTCAGATACTGGTCAAAAGTGAGCTAACATCAAAGCCTTGTCAGCATGAAGAGCAGGAAATCCACTTTAATGCTCAGACCTACTCCATTCTCATTTCATCAGTGAATTCATTATCTTCTTTATTTATTTTTTAGTTAACGGTTCCATTTTGCTTGCAGTGTCACATGCACAGTCCACTTATCACAATCAGCACTACTGATCTGAATCAGGATTTATAGCTGGGGATAGATAAATAGATAGATAGTAGTGATGAGCAGAAATTACGCCTATGCGTAATTACGCTTCGTAATTCACAAATTATTACGCATCGTAGTCGTAATGCAAAATTTTGGGGAAAAGTGTAATTAATTTTATATGTAATTGTGAGCATTCGTAATTACGTATGAATTTATGCATAATTTACCCGTAATTTCGTGCTGACTTTGGCAGTGAATACCAAAGCCCCAATACATGCTATTACTACCAAATGTACTACATAGGTTAAGGAGAATAGTAGGTACAAGTTACAAAAAATAATTGTTCAAAAAGACCTTGTAGTTTTTGAGAAAATCGATTTCAAAAATACAGAGAAACTTTTTTTAAAGATTTTTAAACTGTCCTTTTTCTGAGTTTAAAAAACATTTTGCTTTGCATTCTTAAAATTGATTTTCTCAAAAACTACAAGGTCTTCTTGAACAATTTTTTTCCCTTGTACCCACTGTTCTCCTTAACATATGTAGCAATTTTGGTAGCAATAGCATGTATAGGGGCTTTGATATTCAACACCAAAGTCGGTACATCATTATGCATAAATTACGTGTAAATTCAGGCGTAATTACAAATGACTATATAAAGTCAATTGAATTAACAAATTGTAATTACGTATAGGCGTAATTGCGAAAACGTACACATAATTTGGCGTAATCGTAATTAGCTGATTGCGATCATCACTAATAGATAGATTGATGTTATCATGGTATCATCTTTATTCCCTTATAAAAAATGCCAGTTTGCACCATGGCTGCAGGGTGCCTGATGATGGAAAGGCAGCTCACTCCCCTTCCCTAGCGCCTCCCTCCTTCTTCCCTATGCAGAGTCCCGAGCTTAGCGTAAATGAGAGGTTCCTCACACTGCTCTCGGTATTCCACTGACGAGACTTCCCTTCAGTCGGGGCACCGCTAACTACTTAATACTGCGTAATGGATACCTCTGGTATCCAGGTACTTTATTCTTGGCTCAGAGCACTTTGTGACACTTGATTTGGGGCCAAGGACTCAAGAAACGCATTGCCAGTGCAAATACAATTCATAATAGAAGAATTTGTCTTCATTGAGGTAAGCCACCTCAACCCTTATTCATTTTATTATTTTTAACACAGTTTTATCATTTTTGGGCCCCTTTTTCTCCTTTTGGGATCCATACTGGGCACACGCTAGTCCAGACTTGTCCCTGTGCAATACGGATGCACCTGTCTTCGGAAGCACTCGCGGGTGTAAGTGCTTCTGAAGCCTGCCGAGAAGTCCCGAAGGTGTGGAAATTCAATGGGGAACAGTGGTGGAATGAGGTGACCTAGAGAGGACGGGGAGAGCCTTCCTTCTTGTAGTTAAGTTTTTTGGGTTTTTTTGCAGCTCACTCAGTATTGTTTTAATGAGTACGTTAAAGAAATTACTTTTTTTCTTATACCTTTATGTCTTCTTTTTATCTTAATAAGGCAGACACAAGATGCCACAAAATAAAGCAAACAAGTGCAACAAATGTCACTCTCTTCGTTTCATATAACTCTTCTCTTTTTGAAATCAAGAAGACATGTGTCCGTCAGTGACCAGCCTTACTTATGGAAATAAGCTTAGGGATGTAAATATTTCAGCAGAGTCACAAATACAGAACGCCATAAAAAATGTATATGTCTATGTGCGGGAAAGTGTCGTCTAGGTGACTGGTATAGCTACAGGGGCCATCAAGTTGTTGTTGGCAAATCAAATTATTTTCTTGGGCTTTCTTGTGACATATCTGACTGCCACATGATGTACTTCCAGAATTAGCCTAACTTGAATATTTCTTTTTCTGTGTTAAAATAGGGCAGGAGCTAGAACACTGTGTTTTATTATGCAAGTAGGAGGAAAACAGATTGACAGACTCTTTTGGAAAGATTAATAAAAAAAACGGTGTATGTTATTTTTAGTATTTAAATGTTGTCGTCTTTTCACACCATCAAATCAAACTAAATGTTTTCGCCGGCCCTAGCGTTGGTTTTAGATCCACCAAATAATAGATAAATGATAAATGTAACCCTTCCACCTCCAATCAAAAGATCCCCCGGTGGTTTTGCATTGTTCTCAGTATTCATTATTCTAATATTGACATGCCCCTTGCTGTTCCCACAAGGTCACTCTCCCTCTGTGCAAATGAATGAAGAGGCCATGTATTATCTTCTCTACTGCGCCACCTAGCAGTTGGAGTGAGCAAAGGCACACAATAGATAGAAACATAACACCTTTTTTTTTACTTTAACCTCCTAGTGAGAGAGAGGAAGTGGGAAGAGATACCAGGAGATTTTGCAGGGGTCTTGGGGAACTCAAGCAAGCAAGTACACTTATCCTGTAAAGCAACAGGGACATAACATATGTATTATAGAGTCCACATTTTTATTTCAGTGTTTTTATAGTAAATAAAGAGAAAAGTGTTTCAGGCATCTTCCATCTTCACAGCCTTTGACTGAAGCCAATACTGATGTCATTTCCTCTCTTTGTCATTTTTTCTCCTAGTAACGGCATTGTCATATCTAGCTTTGCTTTGAAAACACATGTGAGCTCTGCATAAATCATATTTCAGTGGCATCTGCAGAGGGGAGAGATGCATTTCCCTCCTTAGCCTTGTGTCACTCTGAACTGCCCCCAGCCAATCAGTGAGGAGCAGGAATGTGGGAGGAGATATAACAAGCTTCCCTCTCCTTGGCAATGAGCCAGGCTGACTGAGATAAGATTTATTACAGCAGAAACATTTATGATTATATTGGAGAGCTTGCAATGCAGGGTCATGTTGTAGACTGTATAATAAACACAGAGGCGAGGGTAAATGGAATCTGATTTTATGGCCGACAATCCCGCTTTAAAGCACAACTCTATCTTTGTTAAAGAGGAACTGTACTGCAAATACTGTCTGTCATTAATAAATTTGTGTTTTGTTTTTGTTTTACAATATTTATGTATACATTATTTAGTCAGTGTTAGCCCACTGTAAAATCTTCCCTATCCCTTATTCTCATTTTGAAACTGATCACAGGTGGCAAGATCTTTAGTTCTGTCAGTTGCAGCTCTGTGGAATGTTTGTTTACTGGTAGAAAATATACCTGGTCCCCCACAATGCTCTTGGGGATAAATCCGCATAGCTAAACAGCCTAGGCTAAGCATCATTATGAGCGCAGGACTACAATTATTAAAAAGCAATATATAGGAAGACTTTCTGATACTGAAACCAGGAAATTTATCATAAAAGTGGGTACCCTGAAAAATGTACTTCAGTCTACTAAATGTCACTATATTTTTAAACACATTTATTGAAACATGGTTCAATAAGAAATAACATTGCATTAAATGAGTCCACGTTACAAAAATTTAAATCCCATTAAGAACTCAGCAACTTGTGGAAATGATTATAGAGACCTTTTTATACCCATACGAAATAGGAAACAATTCCTTGATGGCGTTGGTTCTTCATCCAGTTCTCAAGGTCTTGAAAAGTTATCAGAAATATCACTAGATTTAGTCAAATGAGGAACCTTAAAAAAAAAAAAAAATAGCAGATATGAGTGCCATGCAACACATTTTGTTATTTAACCAATTGAGGACCCAAGGCTTTTAATGTAATTATGAAATTAACTTTTTATTTTAGTTTGCAGCCAGCTCTGCTTTTCTAAAGTTACCAGGATGTTTTCATTTCCTTGCAACCATGATGACAATACAGTGTTGGATATACAGAACAGCTCATACTGTGTACAGAACATCTCCAATTTCCCATATCCCTGTATGAATAATTGGTTGCATACAGTAGAGCAGCACATACATTTTTAGAATGTCAGCCACAGGGGCATAACTAGAAATCACTGGGCCCCCTGCGAAACTTGGATTTGCCCCCCCCCCCCCCCTTACCTCGCTTTGTGCGCAGATAAACTGAAAACCAATGTTAGTCAATTGGCTTGTGCACACTTGAATGTGTTTTCCCCATGCAGATAGAAACAGACAGCAGTGAAGCACTGTACGCATTTTCTCTATCAATTACATTAGCTTCTGTGATAAAATGTGCATGTTTTCACACATACAGACACCCATGGGCCTTGATTCACTAATCCACTAAGCTGTGATCACATCACGGCCGCGCTAGCATTTGCACGTGCAATTTCACTATTTGCGTGCATTTTCGTGCGAAATCGCGTCCACAAATTCTTGATTGTGCGCGAAAACGCAAGCAAAATGCAAAATTGCGAAAAAGCTATCGAGGCCGTGATATGAGTTACCACGGTTTAGTGAATCAAGCCCATGGTGTGTAGAAAATGCATACAGAAAACCGACGAGTGTGCTCCCAGCCTCAGATTATTACACTCACTCTGTCCATCTCTGATGGAGCAGAACTGGCTCTGCACACTCTTCCAGCATCACTACAGTACAGAGAACATGGGGAAGGGTAGAGAGGTTGGGGCCTGGGTGCTGTACACAATACCCTGCTGCACACTAAATAGGGACTGTCTACAAATATTTGTCTACAAATCGTTGTATGATTCCTTATCAGTGCCTAAGCAGATGCAGTCATTAGAACAAATGTGCAGAGAGCAGAAAGCTTTTTCTCTCTGTGCCCTTAGTTGTCAGTCTCTCAGGACAGGGAAAAGAAACTTCTCCCTCCATGGGGCCCCCTGTGGCTTCTAGGGTCCCCTGCAGCTGCATCCCTTGCAGGGTCTATTGTTACGCCTCTGGTCAGCCAAAATCTTTAGGTATGCTGAAATTGACCCTTGCTTCAGGACAACCAGACATTTTTTTATTTTCTTATAAACAAGGTAAGATTAATGGGCGTAACAATCACCCCTGCAACCCCTGCCATCACAGGGGGGCCCATAGGCCCTTGAGGGCCCCTTCTCCTCCCTCATTCCGACTCCCAACCGCAAGTGCAGTCAATTAGCAAAAAATCCTCCCCAGTTGCTCACAAAAAACATCCCCGCCTCCCACCATACAGAGTAGCGAGTTGCGGGAGCGTGTCATTTTTTTCCAGCTTCCAGACACTGTTTCACAGCAGTATAAAAGCAGTATAAAAAAAAGAATGTTAGCATAGAGGGAAGGTCTATAAATGTACGTCCTTTGTGAATAGAGTGTTGCTCTCCAGTGTTTGATTTGGGGAACGGATGGCTGCGGTTTCAGACATTAGTTCATAACCTTGTCTCAGCATAATGAGCAAGGACATGACACAATAGTGCGCTTTAACTAAACAAAGTACAAGCAGAGCTTAGTGCTCATTAGACAAAGTACATAGAGTAACCCTTTGGTACAACAAACATCCTGAGAGAGTACCTAAATGAAGCAAAAATAAAATTAAGCATTCAAGTATGCCTGGTATATAGATTAACGCTCCTCAGTGGAATATTACTTCAAAGTAAGGATGTTTGTGTAGTGCTGCTTTGATGTCTGCAAAATCAGTCTGCTGTCGTTATCACCTTCTTGAGATCAGTCTTTTAAATAGAACAGGTTGTTAATAAAGTGAACCTGTCACGTCCTGCTGACCTTCATTAATGGCAGCAAAGCACAGAAGTTTAAAGAGAATCTGTATTGTTAAAATCGCACAAAAGTAAACATACCAGTGTGTTAGGGGACATCTCCTATTACCCTCTGTCACAATTTCGCCGCTCCCCGCCGCATTAAAAGTAGTCAAAAACAGTTTTTAAAAGTTTGTTTATAAACAAACAAAATGGCCACCAAAACAGGAAGTAGATTGATGTACAGTATGTCCACACATAGAAAATACATCCATACACAAGCAGGCTGTATACAGCTTTCCTTTTGAATCTCAAAAGATCATTTGTGTGTTTACCTTCTGTCCCCTGCTTCTCTCATGCACTGAAGTGACAGGCTTCCTGCAGACAGCTCTGCCTGTGCCTGTGTTTGTAATTCCTCAGTATGTGTCAGCCAGCTACTTTCACAGCCTAACAGAGGAGGATTTTTATCCAGCTCTCTTCTATCACTGATAAGATAGCAGAGATGCTGCTGACTTATGTAAATAACACACACACTGGAGTGTGCAGAGAGGGGGCTGGAGGAGTGTGCATAAACAGACCAGCACAGAAGAGTTGGCAGCCTTCCAGACACAGGCCGACAAGTCTGACAGGGGAAAGATACATTGATTTATTACAGAGACAGTGCTAGTAGAAAGTTCTGCAGTAAGGCAGAGCACATTAGAACAGCTTTAGGAACTTGTAGGATGGTAGAAAAAACATTGTGATTTTTGGTACAGTGTCTCTTTAAGTGCTAGAGGCAGCACCACTACTAAGGACCTACAGTATATGTCCTACATAAACAAAGAATGGATAGGGACCCCCATCCCCATCCCTGCCCATTGAAAACATGGCTTAGTTACAGAGAGAAAATATGTCATGCGCTCAGAATGCCATAGAGAAAAGTAAGACATAAACTATACAGGCCTCAATTCACAGAGCATTATCAAACGTTTATCAAACATTTTATCAAACGTTTGATAATTTACCTCATGGGTAAAATCTCATTTTGAATTCACTAAGGTGTTATAGATTTGTTGAACATTTTATCGGTAAAACATTCGATAAATATATAACACTTTAGTGAATTTAAAATGAGATTTTACCCATGAGGTAAATTATCAAACGTTTGATAAAGTGTTTGATAAACGTTTGATAATGCTCCGTGAATTGAGGCCACAGTGTGCATGTGTACATGGTGAAAGGTGGGCATGATTACAATAGATTGATGGGCATAACTTAATGGTCCAAGGTTACATGCTGTAGCAAAGATGTTAATGTGCAATGCTTAATATACTCATGTAATATTTTATCTATATTACTAGACCACAAGCAATCATCATTATCCCTCACGCCACAGTGTCATATGTGCTCCCACAGAACAAGTATAGCAATAAAATTGCATCAAAAGCACTGAAAATGCATAGCTATTATTAACCCATTAGCAGTGTCAATAGAGTTATCTCATTTGAGATAAGTGCACTGCTTTTAAACTCAGTCGGCAGAACTCGTTGTCCTGTAAATTTTTGGAATGCTTTGATCCATCTCTACTAGCAGAAAATAAAGAAACTAAAAGCAGAAGTTTTCTGTTATTGGGCCTGATTAACAAAGCGGTGCTAACAGTTAGCATGCTGGTGAAAAGCCCTTTATCATGCCTAAACTCAGTTTAGGCATGATAAGTTTAGGTGTGAAAAGTTTAGGCGTGATAAGTTTAGGCGTGATTAGTTTAGGTGTGATAAATTTAGGTGTGATAAGTTTAGGCGTGATAAGTTTAAGCACCAACTGGGTTAGCACCACAGTGCACAGCTGATCAAAAGTTTTGCACTAGCAAAGTCTGGTGCACTTCGCATAGAGTTTAATGGCGCTGCTTTGCGTGCAGGACTTTGCACGCGGTCTAAACTTATCTAAACTTATCACACCTAAACTTATCACACCTAAACTTATCATGCCTAAACAGAGTTTAGGCATGATAAAGGGCTTTTCACCAGGGTGCTAACTGTTAGCACCGCTTTGTGAATCAAGCCCCTAAAGTTATAACACCTAAACGTATCACGCCTAAACTGGCTTTTCACCAGCCTGGTGCAATGGTTATCATGCCTAAAGTCTCTAACTGGGTTAGCACCGCTTTGCCTCACACTGCCCCCTAGTGACAAGTGGCCATAAATGCACATTACAGCAGTATTTATTAGAAGTAAAGAAAATGTAATGAATAAATAAAATAAAAAAAAATGTGGTAAAAGAAATTGGCCTGGAGCACCTGCAAACATCTAAATAAATTTGCTGCTAAAGGGTTAAGCACTGTCTGGTAAAAATCAGTACTCAGGCAAAGGCAAATGCTGTTTAACCGCTAAACGGCTGCTCCACACCGATTAACGTGAGCAGTGCGGCAGCCCCAGGACACTCCACGCCACTTGGCGTGAAGTACTAAGGGCGGGGATTGCTGGAGATCGCATGCGCCAATGCGCGCACATCTCCGCATGAATGACGAAGCTCCGCTCTGCTCTGACGAGGCTCCTGTCTCCCAGTGGTGATCGCCGCTAGGAGACTGTAAGACGGCAAAACGACCGTCTATTTACTATGTGCAGCGATGCGATCTACGGCAGCACTGCATGGGGGACAGGGCAGTGCAGCCCTGGGAGGCACTACAGTGATCCGTTGTCATAGGCTGAAGCCTATGACAGCCGATCGTGCTGATTGGCTGGCGGAGGGAAGGGGAATTAGAAAAATAATCAAAAAAAATGTTATTTATAAAAAAAATACAATTAATATTTATAAACCAAAAAAAAAAAACATCTTGGGAGAAATCATTGCCCACCAACAGAAAGCTCTGTTGGTGGACAGAAAAGGAGGGGGGGGGTCACTTGTGTGCTGGGGGGTTTAACACCGCGGTCCTTAAGAGGTTAAGTAATATGATAGGCACGTGGCAATAGTAAGCAAATAATATCAATGACAGGCAGATATGAATAACAAGTAAATTCCAATGATATGCACATCATTACCAGTGACAGGTAGACAGCAACACAGTGCTCTACTCATAGTGCTGCCTTTTATCTTCTTCTCATAGTAATTCCCTCTCCTAGGGCTCGATTCACAAAGCGGTGCTAACCCAGTTAGAGACTTTAGGCGTGATAACCATTGCACCACGCTGGTGAAAAGCCAGTTTAGGCGTGATAAGTTTAGGTGTGATAAGTTTAGGTGTGATAAGTTTAGGCATGCTAAGTTTAGATAAGTGTAGATAGCATGCAAAGTCCCGCACGCAAAGCAGCGCCAATAAACTCCATGCGAAGTGCACCAGACTTTGCTAGCGCAAAACTTTTGATCAGCTGTGTACTGCAGTGCTAACGCAGTTGGTGCTTAAACTTATCATGCCTAAACTTATCACACCTAAACTTATCATGCCTAAACTTATCACACCTAAACTTATCACACCTAAACTTATCATGCCTAAACTGAGTTTAGGTGTGATAAAGAGCTTTTCACCAAGGTGCTAACCGTTAGAACCGTTTTGTGAATCAGGCCCCTAGTGTTCTACTGTAGTTCCCATCTGTACCCATCTACAGTAACATATGTAAGGTGAGTTACTGTATTTATATCACGCAGGAGAAAACTTAGGAGAAAGAGTGATTTGAATAAGCTTCTTTGACTTCAATATGTCTGTCTATATTTTTCTTCTGGTCTTCTAAGAAAACGCTGGCGTCAGCTTAGTCTGCTTGGTCCATGCTCACGCAGTGTGGGACACATTATGATACCAATCAGCAGACTGACTACGGTACTGTTCTCCATTTAAACAGACTGAATTACTGGTTGCACAGCTGGGAAACATCTGGGATACTAATTAAGGAAAACATCTAGTTTGAAAAATCACCGTTATCCAGTTATTTAGGATCTTTTTAGGGGTAACAACAACTGTGTCAAGGTCATTTTGGAATATTTTTGTAGAACAAGCAATAACTTACCACAAGCAATAACTTACCTCTTTTTGCACTCGGTACTCTTTGCTAGATGGCATAACAACAGCTTGCAAGCATATATAGAACAGTTGCTTTTCATGTAATCACTTTTCAGAAGGCATAACGCACTTTTTCAACAAGCCGAAAAAGGTGCCAACAAGTTTGTCCAGATCTGTCTGCCACGGACTATAAAATGTCATCAGCCACATAAACAACTCTTCCCTGTCCGACAGGGCTGGATTTCTGGAACGGCCACAAAGGCCTGAGCCTTGGTCGGCTGCAACCGCTCCCTCCTCTGTCTCCCTCCCCAGTCTATATTCAATGTAACATTGGGTATCATATTAGCCTCATTATCTTGATCATTTTAAGAAAATCTATTAACAGTTAATTTTTTCTCCTATTGACATTTCCAGAAAGGCAAACTTTTTGTTGTATGTTATCATAAAAGTTGATGGGGTTCACAATTTGACTCAATTCAACACAGTGCACATATTTGCCTTTGCATTAGTAAAGTTTTGCAAGCCTGTGGTAGTCTCACAATAAAATTAATAAATCTGTTCTTGTAGATTCTTAGCAGTTAAGGCCCTTTTCCAGAGGCGTAGCTATGGGTGGGCAAGGGGGCACACATGTCCCCGGGTGCAGCACTGTGGGGGGTATTCAGCACTGCTGCATGCACCCCAACAAGTGTGAGAGGCAGCTTGCTGGCCACCTGAAGTTCCACCGCTTTTCTCCCTCCCTCTGCAGAGGAGTGAGTAAATGTTAATAACACCAGAAGACTTACTGGCTCTGACATTCCAGCAATGAGCTCATCTCTCTTCTGTTACCAAGGTGAGGACATTGGGCATGCTGCAGAGAACAGATGGTGGCATTGTTGTAATATTGGAGCCAGTGAGCCCTTTGCTGTTGCATCTGGCATCTATAGGGGGCACACTGGCTATCTGAATGGAGGAAAGGGACACATTTGGCTATCTAAACAGTATTTGTACATTTGGCTCCACCCGTGACCATGCCCACAATCTGATGCGTGGTCACTCCAATTTTTTGGTGGCGGGGGATGGGCGCAATGCTGTCCCCGAGTGCTGAAAACCCTAGCTATGCCTCTTTTTTCCACTAGCAGAGATTGTGATGCTGAATTGCAGAATCACAAAACGCTAGGGATTTTTGAATCGTTAGGGTTGCCACTTTAACATAGGAATCGCAGTAGGCATTTTCCATTACTGCAATTCGATTTCTACAAAAGCACAATTGAGAGAGATTTTTACAGTGATTTTGCAATGCAAGTGCATTGCGTTCGCTAAATTGTGATTGCTAAAAAAATGAGTGAGAAAGTGCAATCGCTAGCATTTAGCGATTGTGATTGCTAGTGGAAAAGGGCCCTTACTTCTTATGGGAGGTTCCATGTGCTGTCATTTGTATTGTACCAGGCAGTTGTAATATACTTATGACCTATCACCACTGGTATACATGTACTGTTGTTCTATTATTACAAAATATGCCTACCATATGTACTCGCATGTAAACTGAACCGCATATAAGCCGAGGTACCCACTTTTCCCTCAGAAATCAGGGAAAAGGGATTGACTCACATATAAGCCCCCTCCCTAGTACAGCCCACTCCACAGTAGCCAGGTGTGCCCCCAGTACAAGTCAGCACCCCTCCCCATAGCCAGATGTGCCACAAGGCTGATAGTTGTGTCTCAAGACGCCACTAGATGGGGTCATAGATATGAGACAGCGAATGCCACACAGGAAGAATCCCTGATCACTGCAGTGCACCGCTGACACATTGCTTGCACGCTCCACTCCACAAGCCAGGGGACACAGTTTGGAAGCTCACTCTGCACACCATGTTGCAGGGAATGCGGGGCATGGACACAGCAGGGAGCCAGCTGGCAAGAGCAGGATTACTAGTGCACGATCCTTACGCCCCAGTAACAAAACCTGCTCCACCATCCATTCTGCTCAACTGACTCACATATAAGCCGAGGGGGTAACTTTTCAGCACATTGTTGTGCTGAAAAATTAGGATTATACGTGAGTATATACAGTACTTGATTTTTATAGTAGTCCTTTCATCTGCTTCTGAAGAAGAAAAACTCTGAACTGATAAATAAAGGCTGCCTGAAAAAACATCTTTCTGATCTTAATATTTACATTTCCAATTCCTTGCCCACCTCCTAACCTGCAGTCTCCACTGTTTGCTGCCCTACCAGTCTACTGCTGTCTGAAATGTACTGTGCCCAACAGGCACACGTTTGCTAGTTATTTATGAAAAGTGATGTGCTCATGTTTCTTATGATATATTATGGGCTACTATGGGGCATTATATCTGTGATTTACTTTGCACACAGTAACACAGCCCCAGCTCCCCAGGGCCTATGCTGCATGCCAGGTATGACGGTGTCACGCCATCTTAGACATGTCTTGTTTCAAAGTGGAGAGTCACACTGGAGCAGCTCTCCTGGCGGGTACGTTAAAAAGGGGCGCTGGGAAAAAAGGGCGCCGGGTTTTTAACGATAAGCATGGATAACGTTTAAAAATGTATTGTACTGTATTTCGTTTAAAATTAATGTTTTTTAAAGTTATAAATCATTAAATAATGTGCATTAAATCGGCAATTGTAAAAACGTTAATCTTTCGTTTAAATACTGAAACGTATAATAACCTTAAAAAAATAAATTACTAAGTAACCCTCCCTGTACCTACCCCTAACCCCTAGACCCCCCTGTTGATGCCTAAACCTAAGACCCCCCCTGTTGGTGCCTAAGTAACCCTCCCTGTACCTACCCCTAACCCCTAGACCCCCCTGTTAGTGCCTAAACCTAAGACCCCCCTGTTGGTGCCTAAACCTAAGACCCCCCTGTTGGTGCCTAAACCTAAGACCCCCCTGTTGGTGCCTAAACCTAAGACCCCCCTGTTGGTGCCTAAACCTAAGACCCCCCTGTTGGTGCCTAAACCTAAGACCCCCCTTTTGGTGCCTAAACCTAAGACCCCCTGTTGGTGCCTAAACCTAAGACCCCCCTGTTGGTGCCTAAACCTAAGACCCCCCTGTTGGTTTTTTCGTTTAAAAATAATGTAAAAAAAAATGTACTGTTTTTCGTTTAAAAATAATGTTTGAAAAAAATATTGTACTGTTTTTCGTTTAAAAATAATATTTAAAAATGTATAAATCATTAAATAATGTGTAATCATGAGAAGCAGTAATAAAACATTAAGTCTCCGGGCGCCGCTTTTAAAACGTTATTTTTCACCGGCGCCCTTTTTTCCTATCGGGCGCCCATTAAACGATATTTATTATAGGAGTGAATGGCGGCGCCCGATTTGTCCACTAGCCTCAGGCGCCCGAATTTACTGTTTCCCTCCTGGCTGCTCTGAACAAACAGGTGGATCAGTGGCTGACCCCGCACCAGCTGGAGATCGGCAACGTGGTGTGTGACAACGGAAGCAATCTCATTTCCGCTTTGAATTTGGGAAAGCTGACACATGTACCCTGCATGGCACATGTGCTGAATCTAGTCATTCAAAGATTTGTGTCAAAGTACCCAGGCTTAGAGGACGTCCTGAAGCAGGCCAGGAAGTTGTGTGGGCATTTCAGGCGGTCTTACATGGCCATGGCACATTTTGCCGAGATTAAGCGGAGATACAAGTTGCCGGTGAGATGCCTCATTTGCAATAGCCCGATTTGCTGGATTTCGACCCTCCTTATGTTCTATCGCCTGCTAGAACAGGAGAAAGCCGTCACCCAGTACCTCTACAACTACAGTAGAAGGACACAGTCTGGGGAGATGGGGATGTTCTGGCTCAACAACTGGACACTCATGCAAAATGCATGCAGGCTCATGCGGATGTTTGAGGAGGTGACCAACCTGGTGAGTCGCAGTGAAGGCACCATCAGCGACTTGATCCCGTACGCTTACTTCCTGGAGCGTGCCGTGCGTAGATTGGTGGATCAAGCTGGAAGAGGAACAGTTACGGGAGGAGCAGTTGTGGGAGCAATTTTCAGCAGAACAAGATGTTTCCTCAACACCTGCGGCAGCACAGAGGGGGGAGGAGGAGGAAGAGTCATGTGGGGAAGAGTAGTCAGACTCGGATGATGAGGAAGGTGTTTCTTTGGAGGAGGAGGAGGAGGCGGCAGAAGAACAACCGCAGCAGGCGTCGCAGGGGGCTTGTGCTGCTTACACGCAAGATAATAAGGTCATTGCTTCATTGTGGACAGACCAAATTTGATCAGCTGGACAGTCACTGTTGTTCTATCATTGAGCTACCACAGCCCGGCGACCATATGGGCTTGAAAACCGCTATTGCCTGCACTCTCACCATGGTGCGCACCAGTCCAGCACGGCCGTCACTACACAAACAGCTGTTTATGGTGCGTTACACAGTGAGTTTGGTTTGTCAGTGTGAAGCAGTACTCTAATTACACTCCCTGATTGATGTATACACATGCAAGATGTTTTAAAGCACTTTAGGCCTGCAATTTAGCATTAAATGTGATTTCTGCCCTTAAAACGCTGCTTTGTGTCCAATACAGATTTTTCCCCGGGACTTTTGGCGTCTATCCCACTCCGCCATGCCCCCCTCCAGGTGTTAGACCCCTTGAAACATCTTTTCCATCACTTTTGTGGCCAGCATAAATTTTTCTATTTTCAAAGTTCGCCTCCCCATTGAAATCTATTGCGGTTCGCGAAAGTTTGCGTGAACTGAACTTTCGCGGAAGTTCGCGAACCCAGTTCACGAACCGAAAATCGGAGGTTCGGGCCATCTCTACTCGTGATCATGACCTCATGATGAGCATCCATGTGGGCACCTCTTTGCCCCATTGTATCCTTTATCTCCATTGGAGAATGGTACTCCTGGTGGCACTCCTTATGCCGCACACAGGTTTCACCCTTTCTTCAAGAGAGTGACCACATTCAGAGAGATCTCGAGTGAAGACGGTTGGTTGCCCTACACCGCAACCTCATTTTGGGAGTATCATTCTTGTATTTCCTGTACAGCATGGCGGGATAGTGGCAGTACAGTTGTGTAGTGTTTAGCACTCCTGCCTGGCAGCGCCGGGTCCCCAGTATGCATGTTCTCCTCATGTCTGTGTGGGTTTCCTTCAGACACTCTGGTTTCCTCCCACATCCCAAAACCATACACAGATACCTTATATACTCACGTATAAGCCTAATTTTTCAGCACAAAAAAATGGGCTGAAAAGTTACCCCGTAGGCTTATATGCGAGTTAATGGAACAGAGTGGTTGGTGATGCAGGTTTTGTTACTGGCAGAGGAGCGTAAGGATCCTGCACTAGTGATCCTGCTCTTTCCAGCTGGCTCCGTGCTGTGTCCGTGCCCCCTATCCCCTGCAACATGATGTGCAGAGTGCGCTGCTCTAGTCTACATGTGTCCCCTGGCTTGTGGAGCGGAGTGTGCAAGCAACGTGTCAGCGGTGTAATGATCAGGGATTCTTCCTGTGTGGCAATTGCTGTGTTTCATATCTATGACACTATCTAGTGGCATTTTGAGACATAGCTGTATCATCCTTGGCACACCTGGTTATGGGGAGGGGAGCTGACTTGTACTGGGGGCACATCTTGCTACTGGGGAGGGGCTATACTAGGGTGGGGGCTTATATGCGAGTCAATCACTTTATCCAGTTTTCTGAGAAAAAAGTGGGTACCTCTGCTTATACGCGGGTTGGCTTATATGCAAGTATAAACAGTAAGTTAATTGGCTTCCCCCTAAATTGAACCTAGACTATGATACATACACTACGCTATACATACATTGGCCCTAGACTACGATATAGACATGCAACTATGGCAGGGATTAGATTGTGAGCTTCTCTGAAGGACAGTTAAGTGACAAGACAATATATAATCTGTACAGTGATGCGGAAGCGCTATATAATAATGTCAGCGCTATATAATAATAATACTCCAGTCTACAGTAACGTAATACTACACCATCAAAGCTCCCATTGTCATTGTGATTTTTTGACAGTACAGTTTCCCTGTATTACCCAATCAAAATAATCTAAAGAGTTTATCAGTTACTGCATATAGTGAATAGAACACGCATAATAATTGTAAACTACAAAAATACCCTGTCTTGCGGTTTAATATGACATTTTATATTTTTATGAATACTTTCTTTTCATTGTTCCTGCTTTTAATATGTAAATTTCTTTGAATTCAGAAAAAAAAAGCTGTGCTTCTTTGAATAATTAGCAATAAATATTTGTACTATATTGTGACTATTATTCAAAACGTATTTATCTGGTTTTTGCATGTTTGTTTATGTGGTTTTGTGCCAACCCTGTGTACTGTATTTAGCAGCGGGAAAAAGTCTCAGAAATTCAAAGGCTTTTATTATAAAATTACTGCTTCATACTAATTAATTAATTTACTCATTACCTCATTAATAAGGCATAATATGCAAATTACTCCTGGCAACCATCATTCCCTTTGGGCAGCAGAGCAAATTACTAAAAAGGCCACATAGGTCCGGGTCTTAGGCAGCTGCTACAAAAGGGGGTGGGTGAAAGTGGATGAGGGGTTGCTGCATATGGAAGAGGGGTTGGGAAAGAAAAATTAAGGTTCCAAATAGAGAGTGATGGAAGGGATGGGGAAGCTATTTGCCAAGGACGCTATACATGAAGAGAGAGACTGCTGTACATGGATGTTACACATGGAAGGGATGGATGCACATGGAATGGCAGAGGGGCTGCCACAGCTATGAAAGGGAGCCACAGGAAAGTTGGCCCAGGTGAGTATTAATCCATGGAACCAAAGTGGTAGTCACTCAAATCAGGCTAATAACTAGCATATGAGGAGCTTAAATGGAATATCCAGGCTAAAAAAAAACAACATCTACTTACCCGGGGCTTCCTCCAACCCCTATCAGCAGCTATGTCCCTCGACGCAGCTTCGCACTCAGCTGCAGGCTCCCAGTCCCTGACGGTGCAGAGGCCCACCTCACCCGGTTGTCCTCTACTGCGCCTGCACAAGCACACGTTGTGTGGAGTGTACTGCACAGTGTGCAAGTGACTGACAGCGGCGATTGCGCAGATGCAGTTGAGGACGAACTGGTGAGGTCGGCCTCTGCACCTTCGGAGACAGGGAGTCAGCAGCTGAGAGCGGAGCTGCGGCGAGGGACATAGCGGCTGCTCGGGGCTGGAGGAAGCCCGGGTAAGTAGATGTTATTGTTTTTTTTTTTTTTTGCAGCCTGGATATTCCTTTTAACAGCCTGGGCTCTGCATAATAAAACTTTAAAATTACCTCTGCTCAAGCTCACATGATGAAACCAGTGAATGAACACAACAGCTCAGCTCTCACATCCCTAGGCAAGCAGGGTAAGCCCAGGGCCGGCCCGCTCATGAGGCGGGGTTAAATGTTTGCCTCAAACTTCTAGGGGAGGCACTCGCCTGTCCGTGGGTGCGGGGGGAGGGGGGGGGCGGCCGCCGAGCCGGAGGGGTAGCAGGCAGGACGGAGGTATTGGGCCTAGCGGTGGGGAGGGGGTCGGACCCCCCCCTCCCTCGCCTGGGTCCCCCGATCTGCGCTCCCCTCCAGCTTAAATAGGAAGCAGCCGATGACCAATAGTAAGAGACACGGGAGGGGAGGACTCACCTTATTCGCGTTCCACCGTGCGCTCCACTTACGTCACTTCCTGCATCGCCGTCCACTTAGAATACAGTGGGCGGCGATGCAGGAAGTGACGTCAGTGGAGCGCACGCTGGAACGCGGAAAAGGTGAGTCCTCCCCGCCCCTGCCTCTTACTATTGGGCATCCGCTGCTTCCTATTTAAGCTGGAGGGGAGCGCAGATTGGGGGACCCAGGCGAGGGTCCCACTAGGCCCAATACCCCCGTCCTGCCCGCTACCCCTCCGGCTCGGCGGCCCCCCACTTGTGCGGTGGCGGCGGCAATTTTTTCTATATTTGCCTCAGGCGGCAAAAGGTCTAGGGCCGGCCCTGGGTAAGCCCCTCAGCTGTGACAAGGTCAATCCCTTTGAGGGGTCCCTGCACTAACAATGGATGCATCTGAATCCTAACCCTGCAATGAGCGTATCCATAATAGGACACACACCAGATAGGATAAAAAAAAAAAGACGAGAGAGAGCAGACTTACCTGAGATTGCCTCTAATGGTTGGGGGCACCAGCAGAATACCCCTGTGCTACTACATAAACTAAACTAGTAATGAACACATTAAAAAAGTAGTAGTCACTTGAATCAGACTAATAACTAGCACATGAGGAGCTTAAGAGGCTGAGCTATGCATAATAAGGAAAACTTTAAAGGGACCTCTGCTCAAAATCATGTGAAGCCAGCAGATGAACACAGCAGCTCAGCCTTTGAGATTTGTTGGTGCCGCATACCCCCAGGAGAACAGGGAAAGCCACTTAGCCGCGACAAGGACAATCTCATTGAGGGGTCTGTACTCTAGCTAGTGATGAGCGTAATCACCTTATTACAATTACGCAACATTTTAAAAATTAACGGAAATTCGTAATTGCGGGGAATTACGTGAAATTTTACGTTTACACAGAGTTTCGTAACTCTGACCGTTTTTCGTAATGCTGATTGTTTCCGTAACTGAATTGAATCGGAATTATGTGTTTAACATGGACATTTGGCCTTTCTCGAAAGTCCAGAGCCTCCTGATACATTTCTAGCGACAGCACGTGCAGGGACCTTTGCATTATCAGATATTGCAAGGCCCAAAACCAAGTGTCTCAGCATGACCGCTAAGTGCACCTTGGCAAAGAGCACCTGTCTTAGAAGTGGCTGCAGGTTGTGCCTCCTGATACATTTAAAGCGGCAGCATGTGCAAGGGCCTTTGCATTATTAGTAATTGCAATCAGTAATTGCAATCAATGGGTGACTTTCCTGAGTTTAGTAATTACTTACATTTGCATAATTACTATTAAAATGAAATTACATCCATTTTTGTAATTAAAATAACTTTATGTATCTACAGAAAACTTCAAATTACGGGCTCGCATTGTCAAGCACGTCCTGCACAAGTGCAGTAAGGGAAACCTGTTACGATGAAAGGAAAGCGCACAAGGAGACGTGTGGACAGGGGCTGACTCTCAGTTGGCTGAAAACGAAACTAACCCGCGGTGGGGAACTGGAAGATAGTCGAGGACCGGCGAGGGCGCAGGGTTTTTTCTTAGGACAGGTTCCCTTCAGGGGCATAACTAGAAATCACTGGGCCCCCCTGCAAAACTTTGGATGGGGCCCCCTCCCCCCCCCTCTCCCCCCCCCGCTTTCTGCACAGGTAAACTTATTCAATTGGCTTGTGCACACTTGAATGTGTTGTCCCCATGCAGATAAAAGCAGACAGCAGTGAAGCTTTTTCTTTATCAATTATATTAGCTTCTGTGATAAAACGTGCATGTTTTCACACATACAGACATACATGGTGTGCAGAAAATGCATACAGAAAACCGACAGACAAGTGTGCTCCCAGCCTCAGCTTATTACACTCAATCTGTCCTCTGGTGGAGCAGAACTGGCTTTGCAGACTTCTCCAGCATCACTACAGTACAGAGCACTTGGGGAGGGGTCGAAAGGCTGGGGGTAGAGCAGCGCTCTACACAACACCCTGATGAACATTGAATAGGGACTGTCTACAAATCATTGTCTGCAAAACTGTGTATTTTCTTATCAGTGGCTGAACAAATGCAGTCATTAGAGCAATTGTGCAGAGGGCAGTAAGTTTTTTTCTCTCCGTGCCCTTGTTGTCATTGTCTCAGGACAGGGAAAATAAACTTCTCCCCCCATGGGGCCCCCTGTGGTTTCTGGGTCCCCCTGTAGCTGCATCCCTTGCAGGGCCTTTGCAGGGCCTATTGTTACGTCCTTGGTTCCCTTTAAGGTCTAGTTAATCTTAAAGGACCTCTTTCATGAATGAGGGAAAAAAGTGGTTTATGCATAAACTATTAAACATCCTTCTAAAATAGTGTAAAACGTTTTTTTTTTTTTTTTTTTTTAAATGAATGGTTTCATCAAAGCAACCACTTATTATTTTTTTCCTCATTCGCGAAAGAGGTCCTTTGAAGGAAAGACTCACTAAGGCCTTTGCACCTGCTCAAAAGTCTAATTCAACGTTTGGAAGACCCCCGAGGGTCTTCTTCTGTCTTGTATCCACATTACAAAACATGGCTTGTTGCTTGGTGCCACCTGAAAAGGGACACATATTCCCATTGGCACTGGTAAACTGAAACACTAAGATGTTCCGCTTTGAGCCCTAGGTGTGTTTGCATTTTAAACAGTGTTTATTTATAACCTCTATAGGTGCTGTTAACTGAATTTCTTCTGATAGCAAACATTCATTTTTGGAAGCGAAAGCACAATCGCTAAACGTCTAAGTTGTTTGTGATGCATCGTTAAATATTCCAAAAGTCATGGCAGGATTCCCAGGATCATCATCACACGAATCACACATCCTAAGACAATCTGTATACTGAAAATGGCTGCTAAGCCAGGGATTCAGAGTGCTGCTCAGTGCTTTTTCTTAAAAAAAAATACCGTATATACTCGCATACAAGCCGACCCACGTATAAGCCGACCCCCCAACTTTTGTCTTCGAAACCAGGAAAAAATGATTGACTCGCATATAAGCCGAGGGTAGAAAATGCAGTAGCCCCCCATAGCAAGATGTGCCCCCAGTATTGGCCCAATGACAATCCAGCTTATTTTTATATCACCTTGGTTCTATTTAAGGTAGTCTGCAATCAATAGCTTTCCATGACACAATTAAGAAGTTATAATACTCCAATCCACAACTAAACTGAACTTTCCTTTTAAAATACTTTAACATACAATAAGTACAGAAGCTACAAAACCAAAACTGTCCATCAGCAGTCTTGTTCAAAACACTTCATTCTCCCATTTCCTAATTCAATTGCTGTCTTGAAGCAAGTTTAAAAGTGAAAGTTAATTGGCATACCGTGGCAGAACACTCCATAGTAAAATTCTATTAGAGGTGTACATGTGCTGTGACTGGCCTGAAGAGGATCGGAGCAGAGTACAGCCATCATGCTGTGAGTGGTCTGCAGAGTATCAGAGCGAAGTGAAGCTTGCAAGGACACCGGAGCAAGCCGATTCAGTCCCTGCATTGGATGCCGCGGAGGGGAGACCGAGGACGCAGTGGTGACGTCAGTGTTATCATTGCAAGATGCCGCTAGAGGGCGTAATAGAGATGCGACACAGAGAGAGAATACACAGGCTTCTTACACTGACGTCATCGCCGTGTCTTCCGTCTCTCTACCGCTCCATCCAACAAATGCAGGGAATGAATCCGCTTGCTCCAGTGTCCTCGCAAGCTCCGCTTCACTCTGATACTCTGCAGACCACTCACAGCATGAAGGCTGTACTCTGCTCCAACCCTCTGCAGGCCAGTCACAGTGATCCCTCAAAGCCCGCTTATGCTGATTACACTGCTGCACCCTGATTTCATCAGCTCAGCACTCAGGGGCACAGTTCAGTCTGCACACTGCAAAAGAAGGTGACTCGCATAGAAGCCGAGACCCCCACTATTGGGCCACTTTTTTGGGGTCAAAAATTCGGCTTGCATGCGAGTATATACGGTACTTACAAAGAAATGTTTATTTACTAAGAGTTCTATACACAGAGAGAGTTATTGCATGCTTGTTGGCAGTTGGAAAAAAAAAACATTATTCCCTACAATGCAACGAGGTTCACAGACATTAAATAGTCATGCCTATGGTCATGACATCACACTGTGGGAGGGGCCTCACCACAATATCAGCCATACCCCCCTGATGTTCTTTTTAAGAAACGGTAAAGACTTCCTGTGGGATGGGGGCAGGGGAGGACTGGCCCAGGGGGACGGGGGGCAATTGCCCCCCGGGCCACCCGAATCTTAAGTAATTAGGGCCAGCCGCTGCTATACGCAGCGGCCGCAGACATACTACAGGTGACAGGTTCGCAGTGGGGATCGCAACCTCGCGCGATATCTCCCGGCAAGTTGAAGTATCCAATCAGAGAAGGGGCTGAGGCAGCCGGCCGTGGTGTGCCCTTGTGCGTGGCTGCGCATTGCGGTGTATGTGAGCGGCACAAGGACACAAATAGCTTAGGTCCTCTCCGGCCCGGTGGGTTGACCCTGCTTGACTCCGCCCCCCGTCTGGAGCCATTGCCGCCCGCAACGTGCTGCTGTGCCTGCGGTGTCATCGGAGTGAGCTGTCTCACTCTTCAGCTTTCTGTGCTGGGGGGGCTGGGGGCCTGGAGCTGTGGCTACGTGTGGCTGGCCTGGCTGGCCTGGCTGGAGGAGTCGGACGCTCGGGGGGGCTGGGAGTCGGAGATGCCACCTATAGCTGCTTGGTGCTGTGGAGGAGGAGGAGGTGTAGGATAGGACTGAGGAGACAGGAGGATAGAGGAGGTCGGGTCCAGGTCGCCAGAGGAGAAGGTGGTTTTTATAAATTTTGTTTCTATACTTCTTCTCCCTTCTTGTCACTGAGTTACTCACACTTTGCTGCATGCCTACTACTGCTGTCAAATTCAATTCTCTGCCCAGGCCAGT
The DNA here is from genome assembly GCF_040937935.1 of Hyperolius riggenbachi. Taxonomy (NCBI): domain Eukaryota; kingdom Metazoa; phylum Chordata; class Amphibia; order Anura; family Hyperoliidae; genus Hyperolius; species Hyperolius riggenbachi. Next base: position 102,661,970 of record NC_090652.1, read on the forward strand.
GCCCTCTGAGTTTTTTTTTTTGTGTGATAATCATCCCCATTCTGACCCTGGCCTGAGGGGGAACGTTTTTTCTTCTTGTGGTGTGATTTGCGGCAGGGGAGGCAGGCAGTTAGGCACTGTCAAACAGGTAGTTGGGGGGGGGGGGGGTAGGTGTCAGACAAGTAGTTTGTATGGTGGGTGGGCAGGAGTGGGGTTAGGCATCACCAGGTAGGTAGGTTTGTGTGTGTGTGTGTGTGTGTGTGTGTGTGGGGGGGGGTTGTTTAAAGGAGTTATCAGGCATTTTTAATGAAATAAATGCTACTTACCCGGGGCTTCCTCCAGCCCCATGCTCCCAGCATGTCCCTCGCCGCAGCTCTGCAGTCAGCCATTCGCTGCCGTTGCCTCTCAGTCCCCAGCGATGGCACCAGTCCGACCTGGATGTCGGCCTGTACTGCGCCTGTGCGAGCAGCACTGTCAATCACCGCCACGTGGACCGGAGTGTACTGCGCAGGTGCAGTAGTTCTGCGTCTGCACAGTACGCTCTGGTCCATGTGGCGGTGATTGACAGCGCCGCTCGCACAGGTGCAGTCGGCCTGACGTCATCGCTGGGGGCTGGGAGGCAGCGGCAGCGAACAGCTGACTGCAGAGCTGCGGCGAGGGACATGCTGGGAGCTTGGGGCTGGAGGAAGCCCTGGGTAAGTAGCATTTATTTCATTAAAAATGCCTGATAACTCCTTTAAACAACCCCCCCCCCCCCACACGAGCCCTGGGTAAGTAGCACTTATTTTCATAAAAGAAAATGGGGTTAGGCATCAGGTACATAGTGTGTGTGTGTGTGTGTGTGTGTGTGTGTGTGTGTGTGTGTGTGTGTGTGTGTGTGTGTGTGTGTGTGTGTGTTTGTGTGTGTCTGGGGCTGTTAGTCATCACAATTTGAAGATTTGCACACAAGAAAGATATGGCTTTGGGCTGGGGATGCCGTGAAACGGGCCTCTAGTTTGTGTTGTCCCCTCAGGCCAAAAGGTCCCAGTCCTCCCATGGATGGGGGTATCAGCTACTGATTGGTAGGATGTACACTCTTAAGGATTTGGACCTGTCCAGTGGCTTCTTTTAAAAAGAGTGGTGTGTGTAATGGTGCAGTTTACACATATTTACAAAGACCTGTACAGTGCACCAAATACACTAAAAATATTCAAGGCTAAACCCTTTCCTGGCACAAACTGACATATATTAAGTCCTGCCTAGCAGACCAAGCAGGCCTATGGCTTGTGTCAGCCACAAAATAGAGTTTTAACTCTTGGCTCTAACAGATTCCGTCTGCTATCTCCATGCTACAAACACTGTCTTTGTGCATGCCCAGGGACTAATGCTGGGGAAAGTTACTGTCCCCAGCTATCAAAAAAAAACTCACTTGAATGTCTTTTCTTATGACCCCAACAAACTTTTCTCCAAATTAGTGGCCAAATTAGTGGCCTTAGATTTGGGACATGTGATTTCTCATCAAGAATAAGGACAGCGGGTATGCTTTTTTTTAACTTTTCACCAGATGTCATATCGCTCAGCTCAATGTGTCGCTTTTTTTGCACCAAATTTATTGGTGAAAAAGCTCCAAGCCTCTTTTAACCACTTGTCCCTTGTGCTAGCTGGTATTGCCAGAACAACCAGCTTACATGGTCCATAACATGGATGGGGGCTCAGAGGGGACATTTTTTCCCCCCTCATTCAAAGCCCCCTTTGTCCATGTCAAGGACAAGGTCTTCATCCTCACCTCTAGCTCTGAGAGGTGCGGCTAACTACCCAACAACAGCGGCTGTAGAAACTAGCGGGTGACTTTTGAGAAATTTGGAAGCCTCCTTTAATAAGGTGATTCCTGATTGCCAATGTTCCCCAAAGCTCTAACAAATGCATACTACGGAGGTGCCAGGTTTTCTGCATTGGTTAAACAGATGCTCCACAATATTGCCTGAGCGCCCGCAAAACGCAATGCATATGGAGTTACTATGGTTTTTTTTGTAAATAAAGATATGCTGTTTGAAACTGCACATTTGGTGTTTTGATTTTTCGAGGTAAGTCCAACTCCATCTCCATTTTAAAACAGATTTTATGCGTTTTTACTCTGATTGGCACCTCTGTATTATCGATCCCTATATTTGATACTGTCCTTGCAACAGCACGAGACAATATAGAGATGTAAATGGAAACTCAAAGTTTTACTTCCTGCTTTGTGCAGACGTCTGAACTGATGACACAAACAGAGAGATGAGAATACTGGGCAGTCTTTGAAACTGTTGCCATTCTCTTGTTACACCACTGACAAAACATTTGCCTCTATACAGAGAAGATTGTTTCATAAGCGCAGCTGACAGCAGTTGAGTATTTTGTCAACACCACACACTAACTACAATACACCTCTGCGGCTCTTATGTCAACTCTTAGCAATCCATTGAGTGAAGATTTCTCTTTTTGTCCACACAACCCCTTTATAGAAAATTAAGCCTATGCATTCGCCATTCGAGTGTATGTAGATGACAATAGCCGTAATATGACTGCTCTTGTCCATCGATCCCATCATTTTGGAGGCATCCGCTAAAGTGCTACACTCACTGAACACTTAGAGGCAATTACCCAGCAGCAGTTCACCTTTCACAAACGGCATTCAAATGCTTCTAACGACGTGAGTGGCTACGCTCGCATTATGAAGCGCCGGGATGCGCACAAAGCCATCCTTTCTCTGATATTCGCCAGGACAACCGACGTACGTTGAAGAACAGAACCATCAATCTCTCTTTCACACTCGCCCAAGATTTCTCTAAGGTATCCGACAAATAATTCAACCAACAAGCAGCCTTTCCATTAAGATTCGGCGTGAAAAAAAAGGAAAGAAAGAAACCTTTCCAAGTGATAAATTAATTAAATCTTTGGACAAATAAGTAGTGCTCTACCCAAGGGTGTAAGCTTCGTCTGAGCTTCTAGCGGTATTGTAAGCATGATGATGAGTGCGGAGAAGCCAGTTTAATATTTTATCTCCCTCCTCCCTGATCCAGCTTGCTGTTGTCGCTCAGCGGGAGCTTGGCTACTATCACAGAGTGCTGTCTGCTAGGGGGTCATAAACAGGCGGAATTATCCGATGGTTACCCAAGTCATGCTGAGGCTTCTCGATAGTGAGACAATCAGCAAGAGCCCGGATTCGGCACTTACAAAGACGCGCAGAAACATCAACATTTCACGGAGGCTGCAGGCTGTTTTTAATGACTTTCCAAAACTTAAAGGAGAGGTAGAGGTAAACAGAAAAAAGTGGAGTTCGACTATAAGCGCTGTATTTTTAGCACAGATACATACAGTAACCAGATGATGCATTTCCTTTAATTCTAGATTGCTGGTGCCTCTGGACACAAATAGTGTTGGGCGAACACCTAGATGTTCGGGTTCGCGAACGTTCGCCGAACATCGCCGCGATGTTCGGGTGTTCGCGCCGAATTCCGAACATAATGGAAGTCAATGGGGACCCGAACTTTCGTGCTTTGTAAAGCTTCCTTACATGCTACATACCCCAAATTAGCAGGGTATGTGCACCTTGGGAGTGGGTACAAGAGGAAAAAAAATATTTGAAAAAGAGCTTATAGTTTTTGAGAAAATTGATTGTAAAGTTTCAAAGGAAAAACTGTCTTTTAAATGTGGAAAATGTCATGTTTCTTTTCACAGGTAACATGCTTTTTGTTGCCATGCAGTCATAAATGTAATACAGAGAAGAGGTTCCAGGAAAAGGGACCGGTAACGCTAACCCAGCACCAGCAGCAGCAGACGTGATGGAACAGGAGGAGGCGCAGGAGGAGAAGGCCACGCTTTGAGACACAACAACCCAGGCCTTGCATGAGGACAAGAAGCGTGCGGATAGCATGCTTTTTACCGCCATGCAGTCATAAATGTAATAAAGATGAGAGGTTCCATAAACAGGGACCGGTAACGCTAACCCAGCAGCAGCAGCAGCACACGTGATGGAACAGGAGGAGGCGCAGGAGGAGAAGGCCACGGTTTGAGACACAACAACCCAGGCCTTGCATGAGGACAAGAAGCGTGCGGATAGCATGCTTTTTACCGCTATGCAGTCATAAATGTAATAAAGATGAGAGGTTCCATAAACAGGGACCGGCAACGCTAACCCAGCAGCAGCAGCAGCACACGTGATGGAACTGGAGGAGGCGCAGGAGGAGAAGGCCACGCTTTGAGACACAACAACCCAGGCCTTGCATGAGGACAAGAAGTGTGCGGATAGCATGCTTTTTACCGCCATGCAGTCATAAATGTAATAAAGATAAGAGGTTCCATAAACAGGGACCGGCAACGCTAACCCAGCAGCAGCAGCACACGTGATGGAACAGGAGGAGGCGCAGGAGGAGAATTCCTTGCATGAGGACAAAAAGCGTGTGGATATAGCAGCAATGCTTTTTGCTGCCATGTAGTCATAAATGTAATACAGATGAGAGGTTCAATAAACAGGGACCGGAAACGCTAAACCATCCCAGATGTTCATTGGTCATGTTACTTGGTTGGGGTCCTGGAGTGTTGCGTAGTCATTTCCAATCCAGGATTGATTCATTTTAATTTGAGTCAGACGGTCTGCATTTTCTGTGGAGAGGCGGATACGCCTATCTGTGACGATGCCTCCGGCAGCACTGAAACAGCGTTCCGACATAACGCTGGCTGCCGGGCAAGCCAGCACCTCTATTGCGTACATTGCCAGTTCGTGCCAGGTGTCTAGCTTCGATACCCAATAGTTGAAGGGTGCAGATGGATTGTTCGACACAGCTACGCCATCTGACATGTAGTCCTTGACCATCTTCTCCAGGCGATCGGTGTTGGAGGTGGATCTGCACGCTTGCTGTTCAGTGGGCTGCTGCTGCATGGGTGTCAGAAAATTGTCCCACTCCAAGGACACTGCCGACACCATTCCCTTTTGGGCACTAGCTGCGGCTTGTGTTGTTTGCTGCCCTCCTGGTCGTCCTGGGTTTGCGGAAGTCAGTCTGTCGGCGTACAACTGGCTAGAGGAGGGGGAGGATGTCAATCTCCTCTCTAAAGTCTCCACAAGGGCCTACTGGTATTCTTCCATTTTGACCTGTCTGACTCTTTCTTCAAGCAGTTTTGGAACATTGTGTTTGTACCGTGGATCCAGAAGTGTATAAACCCAGTAATTGGTGTTGTCCAGAATGCGCACAATGCGTGGGTCGCGTTCAATGCAGTCTAGCATGAATTGAGCCATGTGTGCCAGAGTCCTGCCAGAATCCTCATCATCCTCTTGTGAGCGTTGTGATAGTTGTTGTGATGCATCATAGTCGTCACCTTCTTCCTGGTCTGCTTCTGCTGACCATTCGCGCTGAATTGTGGAAGTCCAACGTGCACCGCTCTGGCCCTCGTCAGTGGTGGCAGGAAATTCCTGCTCCAACTCCAGCTGTTCCTCCTCCTCTTCTTCGTCATAGCTGCTGGGGCCAGCATTTCCTGATGCGGATGGCCTGATGTTGGTACCATCACGCTGATAGTTTTCTCCTTCAGATTCCCCCAGTTGCATCATGACAGCTGTTTCCTTGATTTTCAACATTGACCTCTTCAGTAAACACAGCAGTGGTATGGTAATGCTGACTGAAGAGTTGTCACTGCTCACAAGCAACGTGGATTGCTCAAAATTTTGGAGGACTTGGCAGAGGTCCAACATGTTGGCCCAATCAGATCCACAGAGGCTTGGCAGCTGGCCGGATGCGCCTCGGTACTGCGCCGTCATGTACTGGACCACTGCACTCTTCTGCTCGCAAAAGCGGGCTAGCATGTGCAGCGTATAATTCCAGCGCGTAGGGACATCACGCAGCAAGCAATGGTGGGGGAGATTGAAGCACTCCTGCATCTTGGCGAGTGCCCCCGAAGCAGTACTGGAATTTCTACAATGTTTGGCCACTCGACGCACCTTCAACAGAAGATCGACCACGCCTGGGTATGTCCTCAGGAACCGCTGAACTACTAGGTTCATCACGTGCGCCAGGCAAGGGATGTGTGTCAGCTTAGCCAACCTTAAAGCGCGAATGAGATTACTCCCATTATCACACACAACCATGCCCGGTTTCAGGTCCAGCGGTGCCAGCCACAAATCCGTCTGTTCCTTTATTCCCCTCCAAATTTCCTCCCCTGTGTGCTGCTTATCCCCAAGGCAGATCAGCTTCAGCAATGCTTGCTGACGCATGCCAACAGCTGTGCTGCACTGCTTCCACGATCCTACTGCTGCTGGGTTAGCGTTTCCGGATGAGGTACAGCTTTGAGATGCGTTGGAGGAGAAGGAGTCAGAGAGGTAGGTGCTGCTGTTGTTATCCAGTGGGAGGGACGGCGGTGCAGCTGTTTGCGGCGTGGGCAACACCCGCGCCATAGCAGGTGAGGAATCGCTGCCAGGCTCCACAAGGTTCACCCAGTGCGCGGTAAGGGAGATGTATCGACCCTGGCCGAACGCACTCGTCTAGGTGTCAGTGGTGAGGTGAACCTTGCAGGCAACGGCATTCTTCAAGCTTGGGGTTATTTTGCTGACCACGTGCTCATGCAACTCAGGCACTGCAGAGCGCGCAAAGTGGTAGCGGCTGGGGACCACGTAACGTGGGATGGCCACTGACATCATGCCCTTGAAGCTGTTTGTCTCCACCACTCGATATTAGAGTTGGGCCGAACGGTTCGCCTGCGAACGGTTCCATGCGAACTTCAGTGGTTCGCGTTCGCGTCCTGCAGGCGAACCTTTGCGGAAGTTCGGTTCGCCCCATAATGCACATGGAGGGTCAACTTTGACCCTCTACATCACAGTCAGCAGGCCCAGTGTAGCCAATTAGGCTACACTAGCCCCTGGAGCCCCACCCCCCCTTATATAAGGCAGGCAGCGGCGGCCATTACGGCCACTCGTGTGCCTGCATTAGTCAGAGTAGGGCGAGCTGCTGCAGACTGTCTCTCAGGGAAAGATTAGTTAGGCTTAGCTTGTTCCTGTCTGGCTGCATACCTGTTCTGTGAACCCACCACTGCATACCTGTGCTGTGAACCCACCACTGCATACCTGTTCTGTTCAGTGGACCCGCCACTGTATACCTGTTCATTGAACCCACCACTGCATACCTGTGCTGTGAACCCACCACTGCATACCTGTGCTGTGAACCCACCACTGCATACCTGTGCTGTGAACCCACCACTGCATACCTGTTCTGTTCAGTGGACCCGCCACTGCATACCTGTTCTGTTTAGTGAACCGCCACTGTATACCTGTTCTGTTTAGTGAACCCGCCACTGCATACCTGTTCTGTTCAGTGGACCCACCACATCAGTGCGCATACCTGTGCAGTTAAGTGAACCCGCCACTGCATACCTGTTCTGTTCAGTGGACCCGCCACTGCATACCTGTTCTGTTTAGTGAACCCGCCACTGCATACCTGTTCTGTTCAGTGAACCCACCGCATCAGTGCGCATACCTGTGCAGTTAAGTGAACCCGCCACTGCATACCTGTTCTGTTCAGTGAACCGCCACTGTATACCTGTTCTGTTTAGTGAACCCGCCACTGCATACCTGTTCTGTTCAGTGGACCCGCCACTGCATACCTGTTCTGTTTAGTGAACCCACCACTGCATACCTGTTCTGTTCAGTGGACCCGCCACTGTATACCTGTTCATTGAACCCACCACTGCATACCTGTGCTGTGAACCCACCACTGCATACCTGTGCTGTGAACCCACCACTGCATACCTGTGCTGTGAACCCACCACTGCATACCTGTTCTGTTCAGTGGACCCGCCACTGCATACCTGTTCTGTTTAGTGAACCGCCACTGTATACCTGTTCTGTTTAGTGAACCCGCCACTGCATACCTGTTCTGTTCAAATTTGATCAGCTGGACAGTCACTGTTCTGTCATTCAGCTACATCAGCCAGGTGACCATATGGGCTGTAAAGCCACCAAAACCTGCACTCTCGCCATGGTGCGCACCAGTAAAGCACGGCCGTCACTACACAAACAGCTGTTTGCGGTGCGTTACACGATGAGTTTGGTGTGTCAGTGTGAAGCAGTACCTTAATTACACTACCTGATTGATGTATACACATGCAAGATGTTTGAAAGCACTTTAGGCCTGTCATTTAGCATTCAATGTGATTTCTGCCCTTAAAACGCTGCTTTGCGTCAAATCCAGATTTTTCCCGGGGACTTTTGGCATGTATCCCACTCCGCCATCCCCCCCTCCAGGTGTTAGACCCCTTGAAACATCTTTTCCATCACTTTTGTGGCCAGCATAATTATTTTTTTTTTCAAAGTTCGCATCCCCATTGAAGTCTATTGCGGTTCGCGAACTTTAACGCGAACCGAACCTTTCGCGAAAGTTCGCGAACCCGGTTCGCGAACCGAAAATCGGAGGTTCGGCCCAACACTACTCGATATGGCAGCATTTCGCAGGCCAGAAGCTTGGCTATGCTGGCTGTTACTGCCACGGCCCGGGGGTCATTTGCTGGCAATTTCCTCTTGCGCTCAAACATCTCTGAGACAGACAACTGAACCGTAGGGCTGCACACTGAAGGGCTGTTGGTTGTTGTGTTTGATGAACACTGGGAGACCTCAAGAGCACTAGTCCGGAAAGTGACAGTGTCAGCATCGTCTGATGTTTGTGAATGTTGTGAACCACGCAATGGCTGGGCTACTGCTGCTGCTGAGGCGGGTCTGGTGGTGAGTCTGGTGAACCCAAGGGAGGCAGTGTTGCTGGTACCCTGTCCTGCCGCGTTTGCCCACAGAGTGGGATGTTTGGATAGCATGTGGCGGCTCATGCTGGTGGTGGAGAGGTTGTTAATACTTTTCCCCCTGCTCAGGCGGGTCTTGCACACCTTGCAAATCGCCATGGTACCATCCTCAGTGCAGTCTTCAAAGAAAGCCCAGACTTTGTTTGGAGCACCTGCCTTGCTGGCGATTTCTGTTTGCGCCTCTTTTGCGTCTCAAAGGAACTTCCACGCTTGTGGTGCCTGAAATTTCGCGCCGCCTACCTTGTGGCACAAGGCGAACTCGTGCAGCAGTGGGTTCTTCAACAGACTCATCTGTGCTGCTACGACGGCGATGTTCTCCTTCACATACAAAATCTGGGTCTGTGTCCACATTGTCCATACCCTCCTCTTCCATCTCCTCAAACTTGTCATATGTCATTGTGGGGGGCCGCCGCCGTGGAGTAGAGCTCCCCAGAACAACCTCTGCGCAGCTCACTCCAACGTCGTCTTCCAGATCTTCTCGGCCGACCTCCTGCAATTGCAACCCCTCCTGCCCAACTTGCTCTGGGATTTGGGTTTCAAAGTCCTCGGACTCGCCTTGTATTTCAGTGCGCGGTGCATTTCCCACAGTTAATGGTTGTGAATCCGGGCACAAAATTTCTGGCTGTTCCATTGACCTTTCAAAGGTGGAAGTTTGTTGGGCTGGGAATAGCTCCTGCGAATACCCCATTGTGTCCTGAGGTAATTCTTCGGACTGGTTATCTGGCAGTTGTGTGCGTGGTGTCGCTGCCGGTTGTGTCAGCTTTGTGCCCACTGGCTCCTTGTAACTGGCTGAGGACTCGGGTGCTAGTAAAAAAGGGCGCACAGGCATAGTGGACAAAAAGGGCGCCGCCATAGACTGCAATGCAAAATATCGGCTATTCGGCGCCCGACAGGAAAAAAGGGCGCACGAGAAATAGCGGTTACAGGGATCGTGTTAACAAATGTTTTCGTTTACAGGGTAAAGTTTATAACAAATATCGTTTACAGGTTCGTTTTGACTTTGTATTATACTTATTTTTTCGTTTGTAAATTTCGCTTATATCAGTTTTAACTAGTTTTTTCGTATTAAAATTGCGCTTACAAAACTATAACAACTAAAATTTCGTTTACACTTCTTTTATCATTTAAAATTCGTTTTCATATGTATAATGCTTAAATAACGTTTCTCAACCTGATTGTATTAGAAATACATCGCTTTTGGTATTAACTTTGTTTTTACACTTATAATGCGTTGATTATAGTTACTAAAATATCGCTTTAAATATTACTGTTATTTTAAGATTTCTAATGCATACGTGATTGTAAGGCTATCTATTGTATTGTATGTGTATATATATTATATATACCTTTTTCTACTTATATTATTAATGTATACGTGATTTTAAGGCTAGTTATTCTATTACAAATATATAAATTATTTTATTCATGTTATTTGGAGTGAAGTATTTTAAGGATTAAATATATTATTGTTTATATGTGTTTAGCGTGTTTGTGCAGTGGGGATGGTTAGGTTTAGGCATTACTAGGGGGTCTAGGGGTTAGGGATAGGTATAGGGAGGGTTAGGTATAGTTACAGTGCGATATACACCACCAGGGGGGTGGTTAGTTTTAGGCACCACCAGGGGGGTCTTAGGTTTAGGCACCAACAGGGGGGTCTTAGGTTTAGGCACCAACAGGGGGGTCTTAGGTTTAGGCACCAACAGGGGGGTCTTAGGTTTAGGCACCACCAGGGGGGTCTTAGGTTTAGGCACCAACAGGGGGGTCTTAGGTTTAGGCACCAACAGGGGGGTCTTAGGTTTAGGCACCAACAGGGGGGTCTTAGGTTTAGGCACTAACAGGGGGGTGGTTAGTTTTAGGCACCAACAGGGGGGTCTTAGGTTTAGGCACCAACAGGGGGGTCTAGGGGTTAGGGATAGGTACAGGGAGGGTTAGGTATAGTTACAGTGCAATATACACCACCAGGGGGTGGTTAGGTTTAGGCATCACCAGGGAGGTGGTTAGTTTTAGGCACCACCAGGGAGGTCTTAGGTTTAGGCACCACCAGGGGAGTCTTAGGTTTAGACACCACCAGGGGGGTCTAGGGGTTAGGGATAGGTACAGGGAGGGCTCTGTATGAGAGTAAGGTTAGGTATAGTTATAGTATAATATCAGGGCCGGCCCGCTCATGAGGCGGGGTGAAACTTTTGCCTCAGGCGGCAAAGTTCTAGGGGCGGCATCCGCCCGTCCGTGGGTGCGGGGGGGCCGGCCGCTGAGCTGGAGGGGTAGCTGGCAGGACGGGGGTATTGGGCCTAGCGGTGGGGAGGGGGGTCGGACCCCCCCTCCCTCGCCTGGGTCCCCCGATCTGCGCTCCCCTCCAGCTTTAAATGTAGAGTAAGCAGCCGACAGACATTAAGAGGCACGGGCGGGGGATCACTCACCTTCCTCGTTCCAACGTGCGCTCCACTGACGTCGCTTCCTGCAACGCCGCCCACTGTATTGTACGTGGCCGGCGTTGCAGGAAGTGACGTCAGTGGAGCGCACGTTGGAACGAGGAAGAGGTGAGTGATCCCCCGGCTGTGCCTCTTACTGTCTGTCGGCTGCTTACTCTACATTTAAAGCTGGAGGGGAGGGCAGATCGGGGGACCCAGGCGAGGGGCCACCGCTAGGCCCAATACCCCCGTCCTGCCAGCTACCCCTCCAGCTCGGCGGCCCCCCACCGGTGGGGGGGGGCCCAATTTTTTCAAAATTTGCCTCAGGCGGCAAAAAGTCTAGGGCCGGCCCTGTATAATATATGTAATATATACAATTTATTACATTATGTGTATTTACACAAAGGGGGGGGGGGTCTGGGTGTGAGTGATATGCATAAGGAGAGATATCTGTGACCCTAAAGTTAGGTATAATTGTAGTAAAATACCTGTAAAACCTACCATTCTAGTACTATGGTTAAAGAGACACTGAAGCGAAAAAAAAATGATGATATTATGATTTGTATGTGTAGTACAGCTAAGAAATAAAACATTAAGATCAGATATATCAGTCTAATTGTTTCCAGTACAGGAAGAGTTAAGCAACTCTAGTTGTTATCTCTATGCAAAAAAGCCATTAATCTCTACGACTTTCAAAGTCGTGGAGAGGGCTGTTATCTGACTTTTATTATCTCAACTGTAAGTGAACTAATTACTTTTTCTCTACCAGAGGAGAGGTCATTAGTTCACAGACTGCTCTGAAAGAATCATTTTGAATGCTGAGTGTTGTGTAATCTGCACATATTAGAGAATAATGCAATGTTAGAAAAAACACTGTATACCTGAAAATAAAAATATGAGGATATTTTCTTTGCTGCTAATCTTCTAGTAATTATTGATAGTACACAACCAATTCACTATATCATATATTTTTTTTCGCTTCAGTGTCTCTTTAATACAAGTGTAAATATCGTTTTTGCTATAGACGCTATTTGACGTTTCTTTTCAGAATTCGTTTACTGCTATAGACGGTATTTTGCCATTTCATTCCCGTTAATTTAACCTATTTAGCACTAAATTATCGTTTATAACCTCTTAAACGAAAAATATGGTTTTGCATTCAAACTTACAATTTCGGCTATACCCCGCGCCCTTTTTTCCAGGCGCCCTTTTTTGATACACGCGAGGACTCGGACCTCGTGCGTGATGTGCTGGTGCTGCTTAACCCACTGCTGGACGCTTGAGAGGTCATCCAAGTAATTATCTGGTCCTGTTCTTTTGGATTTGTGAGGGTTGTTGTCCTGGACAACATGGGCGGTATTGAGTGGGTTTTCTTCGGTGCTCCCCTGTGGCCTGTACGTGAACCGTCAGGGGAAACACCTCTTCCCTTGCCCCTCCCTCTTTCACTGGATTTCTTCCTCATTTCACTTATCCTTAAAGTACACGCTGACTGGCAGCAGTACAGTGGCAGTACAGAAATGCTATACAGTGGTGGGTGAGCGGTGTACTACTGTTCCCAGCAGCGACACAGAGCACAATGCTATACAGTGGTGGGTGAGCGGTGTACCACTATTCCCAGCAGCGACACAGAGCACAATGGTATACAGTGGTGGTTGAGCGGTGTACTACTGTTCCCAACAGACACACAGAGTGGCAGTAAACACAATGCTATATAGTGCTGGGTGAGTGGTGTACTACTGTTCCCAGCAGCGACACAGAGCACAATGCTATACAGTGGTGAGTGAGCGGTGTACCACTATTCCCAGCAGCGACACAGAGCACAATGGTATACAGTGGTGGTTGAGCGGTGTACTACTGTTCCCAACAGACACAGAGTGCAGTAAACACAATGCTATATAGTGCTGGGTGAGCGGTGTACTACTGTTCCCAGCAGCGACACAGAGCACAATGCTATACAGTGGTGGGTGAGCGGTGTACCACTATTCCCAGCAGCGACACAGAGCACAATGGTATACAGTGGTGGTTGAGCGGTGTACTACTGTTCCCAGCAGACACACAGAGTGGCAGTAAACACAATGCTATATAGTGTGGGTGAGCGGTGTACTACTATTCCCAGCAGCAACACAGAGCACAATGCTATACAGGGTGAGCGGTGTACTACTGTTCCCAGCAGAAACACAGAGTGGCAGTAGACACAATGCTATGTAGTGTGGGTGAGCGGTGTACCACTATTCCCAGCAGCGACACAGAGCACAATGCTATACAGTGGCGGGTGAGCGGTGTACTACTGTTCCCAGCAGACACAGAGTGGCAGTAAACACAATGCTATATAGTGTGGGTGAGCGGTGTACTACTATTCCCAGCAGCAACACAGAGCACAATGCTATACAGGGTGAGCGGTGTACTACTGTTCCCAGCAGACACACAGAGTGGCAGTAAACACAATGCTATATAGTGTGGGTGAGCGGTGTACTACTATTCCCAGCAGCAACACAGAGCACAATGCTATACAGGGTGAGCGGTGTACTACTGTTCCCAGCAGACACAGAGTGCAGTAAACACAATGCTATATAGTGTGGGTGAGAGGTGTACTACTGTTTCCAGCAGCGACACAATGACTGGGGGGACCCTGGCTAGCCTGGCTGGAGAGAGAACTACCCTGCCTGCCTACCCAAAGCTAAACCTACAGACAAATGGCGGAGAAATGACGTGGTTCGGGTATTTATTGACCCGAACCACGTGACCCGTTCGGCCAATCAGAGCGCGTTCGGGTCCGAACCACGTGACCCGTTCGGCCAATCACAGCGCTAGCCGAACGTTCAGGGAACGTTCAGCCATGCGCTCTTAGTTCGGCCATATGGCCGAACGGTTTGGCCGAACACCACCAGGTGTTCGGCCGAACTCGAACATCACCCGAACAGGGTGATGTTCTGCAGAACCCGAACAGTGGTGAACACTGTTCGCCCAACACTAGACACAAAGCCAAAATAATTAGCTGCACTTAGGCAGAATTTTGAATAAGAATATATTCTGTTCTGCTAGCCAAACGATACATTAAAGTCTCACACCACCCGGAACATATTTTTGAAGTTTTAAACTGAAAGCTGAGAGCTAGGCCCATACCTATTACACGATTTTCCCAACGATTTTTCCTATAACTGTTGATTTTTGAATGACCAGCGATAGTTTCTGTTATTTCATGATGTGGGTGCAGGTGAATGACGTCTAGCGACCTGGGGCGATAATGACCGTCACAGCGGCTCGGATCTTTAAGATGCCCAACGACTCCATGCAAGTATTATGATCGCTTGACTTTCCATTCATGCACGCCTTGTGATGTCACGTGTACCCAGGAGCAGCAGCCAATATGGGCGAGGGGGGACAGCTGCCCAATTTTGTCCCTATGAGCGGACGCCCATGGCCACGCTCTATTGTTTACTTTGTGCTGCTGTAGAAAAACACAAATGTATTTTTGCATTCGAACCTGCACAGTGCAAAAATGTGTATGCAGTTTCCGCAATACAAGTGGGAATGTAGTCTAAATGATGATTACCACTTCTTAAACCACATATAGAGGTGATCATTACCAGCATTGCACCAATGAAGTGGTTGAAAGTGGGGCCCTAGTATGCCCATCTGGACTAGAAATCCTAGTTTGATTGCAGCCACTGTAACCCTCACTGCTGCAGTTTCTAGGCAGATGAATTACACAGTGTACACAATGCTGTTTAGTGGAAACAGAAATGGGTGGATTTGAGCTGTGCTCAACTGACTACTGACTACATCAACAGATAGATTTTCAATGCAGGGATAAGGGATAGAAGTTTACCAAGGTGAAAGAGAAACAACAGCTAAGCTTTTATCACACACTTCTGCTAGAGGGCATAAAAGTGCTCCACTTAAACACCGGGAGATTGCTGACAAGAGGAGAGCAGAATGGCTTCAGCACTGTGGCTGCGTCTCTTTATCATTCACTCGGCAGAGCAACTAGCCCTGCTGGTAATTCGAGTGGCAAAAAGTAGGGGTACCAATCTGGCAATGCAGTTTGGCAGGTGTGCCTGGAGATTGTTGCCACCATAATGCAGATATTAATTGCCATGCTGAATATGTTTACTGTCTCCAGAATGTCTACATAAACATCTGACAACACTCCTGAAGTGACATGTGACATGATAAGGTAAACATAGGTTCATGTAGTACTAACCCTACTAAGACATTGTCTGAAGTCCCTTTCAGTTTTTCAGTAAGCAAATGTTTAAAACTACAGTTCTTATCTATGACAATGAACTTGTTAAACAGCTTGTCAAAAACATTCCCTTTCCTGCAAGGTATATAGAAGCCAAAACACTGTTTAGAAAAGTCTTTTGTTAAGGTTTTAGTGCTGTAAAGTTCAAAGGGTCATTACATCTGTTTTCAGCTCATCAAGGCAGATTTGTCACATTTGCTATTCAGAATTATAACATTGAGCCCTTGAACTTGAACATGAAAATATGAGACTCAGAACTATGTTGTGTATATACTAGTCAGGAAGCCCATTAGATAACGAGTCGAGCACTAGAGATCTGCCACTGAATGCGCCATTGATAGCTGCATGCCACGCATGTGCCCATGACCTCATGCAGTGCATATGAGGTCATGGGCACGTTAGTGACATGCAGCTATCAGTGGCGCGTCAATAGCTACAAGTGTCCAGATCCCAGGGAAGTGAGTTATAATCATCACTGCACTGCTTCCCTATACCTCCCAGTGGCTACCCTGAGCCTGGTTTGTGGATTACCTGTACAGAGAAAATGCTCAGGTAACTCCTCAACTCATTACAAATGAAAAAAACGACATTCCAGTAATGGACTTAACCACTTATGTGGTTCAAGACATTATATCTACATCCAGCAGGACTTCAGTTCCTGCACAGGGACATAGATATACGTTTATTGTGGCGGATGATCGCCGCTCACCCCCGCACACGTTTTTGCCGCCGTCCATCAGAGGGTAGATGAAGGAGTGGGACCACAGTTCCCATTCATTAATCTAAGTCCCTGTGTCAATGATCGCCAGTGTGAATGAGATGCCTGCGGTCATTGTAACTACTGAAGTAACACATCCACGCATTACTTCCTGTTCGTGTACTGATAGTACGCTTGCAGGAGTAATGCACGAGGACATCTTGTGGCAAAATAGTAAAATGACACCTACATACATTTATTTTAATAAAAAGACCCACACATACATTGAAAATTAACCCCTCACCTTCCACACTCTCTCATAGTTACCTAAATAAATTATATGCATATAACAAGAAATGACAATTAAAAAAAGACATAAATAGTTACCTTAGGCACTGAACTTTTTTTAATATGTATGTCAAGAGTGTATATTAATGTTGTTTCTTTTAAATGATGGGCTTGTAATTAGGCCTAGTCCACACTAGGTCCGGAAACGTATCCGTGGCTGCGTTTTTCAAACCGGATGAAAAACGGAGTCCCGGATACTAATGTTGATAATAGCAGCCAGCCTCACCCAAGTAAAAAACGGATCCATCTGCGTTTGCAGGGACACGTTTTCAAAACCTGAACGGAAGGTCCGGATCTGCTGCATTTTCACGGACCACGGATACACGGATGGGTAGCGGAAAGCAATGGGAAAACGCAACTCCATCTCCACAGGCAAAATAGCACCAAAAACGGATGACAAAACGGAAAGCCTGAACTTCCTTCTCCTCCCCTCAACGTCATCTCTGACAGCTTCCTGTTTACGAGCTGGGAGAGACACGAGTGCAGCCATCATGCCCAGGAGCTTCATCAATGTGGAGGACTTCATTATGGCCGTCCAAGAGCGGCCAGAGCTGTATGATAAGAAGAATGACCTCTATAGTGACCTACAGCATGCCAGGAGGGTATGGGAGGAGATCACAAAACAATTTGTTCCTGAGTATGAAAAGTTTCCAGCCAGGAAGCAGGCCAAGGAACGTAAGTGTGCCCCCTCATATCTGTGTGGTTTGAAATACATGTTTTAAAGAGAATCTGTATTGTTAAAATCACACAAAAGTAAACATACCAGTGCGTTAGGGGACATCTCCTATTACCCTCTGTCACAATTTCGATGCTCCTCGCCGCATTAAAAGTGGTTAAAAACAGTTTTAAAAAGTTTGTTTATAAACAAACAAAATGGCCACCAAAACAGGAAGTAGATTGATGTACAGTATGTCCACACATAGAAAATACATCCATACACAAGCAGGCTGTATACAGCCATCCTTTTGAATCTCAAGAGATCATTTGTGTGTTTCTTTCCCCCTGCAGCTATCTTCCACTGAAGTGTCAGGCTATTTCTTCCTGCAGAGTGCAGACAGCTGTGCCTGTATGTAATTCCTCAGTATGTGAAAGCCCAGCCAGCTCAGAGGAGGATTTATCCAGCTTGTAAAAGATAATAGAACAGAGAGAAGCTGCACTAATCTAAATATCACACAGGCAGTGTGCAGAGAGGGGCCTGGATGGGGGAGTTCATAGCAGAACCACAACACTGAAGAACTTGGCAGCCTTCCAGACACAGGCCTGACAAGTCTGACAAGAGAGAGATAAGTTGATTTATTACAGAGACTGTGATAGCAGAAAGTGCTGCAGTAAGCCAGAACACATTAGAATAGCTTTTGGAACTTGTTGGATGATAAAAAACAGGATGCAATTTTTGTTACGGAGTCTCTTTAAAGTAATCTAAATGCCACTCTCTGCCCCCCCCCCTCCAGTGTCTCCTAAACTGCCACTCTCTAGCCCCCCACCGTCCCCTCCCCCCCTCAATCTAGCCCACTCATTGCCTCAAAAATGCTCTGCCCCCCTGAAGTGTCTCCTAAACTGCCACTCTCTGCCCCCCACCGTCCCCCCCCCTCAATCTAGCCCCCTCAGTGTCTCAAAAATGCTCTGCCCCCCTGAAGTGTCTCCTAAACTGCCTTCCCCAGTGCCACACATGTTGCATTTATAAGAACACTCATCTGTAAAAAGTTTAGAAAAAGTTTATTAAACAAAGAAAGATACAATTAAAAATGTACATATAAAATGTATAACTAAAAACAGCGTAATCATCCCCCTCACCCCCCCCCCCCCCACTAAAAAAAAAAAAAAAACAAGTACAGCAACAAAAATGTCCACTCAAAGAGGCACAATAATGTCTTGGTATGGGAAGTACCCCTCCGGCGACAAGAAGTACTGTGCCAACCGATCCCGATTCCTCTGGGCCTGAACCCTACCCCTTGTCGCATACCGGCGAAATTTGGGGCAAGTAGTCCATGTCGGCATGCTGGAGATTGTACCCTTGCTCCTGTCGAACAAAGTTGTGGAGAATGCAAGCTGCTTTAACTACAGCTGTGGCGTTGGCAGGGCTCAGCTGTAGTGGCGAGTGGAACATCCTCCACTTGTTCGACATGATGCCAAATGTACACTCCACCATCCTACGAGCCCTTGTCAACCGGTAATTGAACACGCGTTGCTGGCGGCCGAGGCCTCTCATCCCATACGGCCGCATGACATGGTGTGACAAGGCAAAGGCCTAGTCGCCAACAAACACGTAGGGGTAGCTGGGCAATGTTCTTCCAGGCCATGGCTTGTCCCCGGGGATGTCCAGCCGGTCTTCATTCAGTAGTCCATGTAACCTGGAGAGCTGGAATATCCCCGAGTCACTTGAACCGCCGTAGGAGCCAACGTCGACGTAGACAAACTTGTAGTCTGCGTCGGCTACAGCAAGGAGTACCAAACTAAAGTACTTTTTATAATTAAAATACAGACTCCCGCTCCTCGCTGGCTTCTGTAGCCGCACATGTTTGCCGTCAATGGCTCCTAGGCAGTTCGGGAAGTTGCACCTATCCCAGAACAGTTCAGCAACCTCTATCCACTTTTTAGAGTCGGGAACCGGCATGTACTTCTCGACGAGCTTGCTCCAGATCACCCGGCTTGTCCTGTTCACGATGTTGGCGACGGTGCTTTTGCCCACTCTGAATGTTAGATGTAGACTTGCATAGCTTTGTCCCGTCGCAAGGAACCTGAAATGAAATGACAACATATTGTTTGTTTGTTGTTTACACAGTTGAAAAAATGAAGAGAAAATGGCGAAGTATACGGGACAGTTTTGTCAAGGAACTTAAGGTGGAGAAAGAAGAACAGAGGAGTGGAAGTGGTGCATCGAAAAGGACTCCATATTGCCACACTCGTCTTCTTTCATTCTTACGACCACTCGTACAAGCGCGAGGGTGAGTGAGTGACGTTTGAAACTTGAAATTGCTGTTATGTGTATGCTCTCCCACAACAGTTTAATCTTTCTAGTTCTTTTTTTTTTTTTTTGGTAAACACCGATGCGCCTCTACTTTTCACACATGTAACCATTGCTGTTTCTTTTCTACCCACAGTACTGAAGATAATTTTGATGCACTCGGGATGATTCTAATGAAGCACCTGCTGCGACAAATAGGGATTCATCCCCTGAACATTACTTTGAAGACTTGACAACCATCAACGTGGATGACATAGCAGAGGATGATTCTATGACATCTGAGTCACCAACCCCTTCCACATCCACTCCACGTCCAGACGCACAAACTGCCACCGACAAAGCAAATGCTGAAACCACTCGTTCAGAAGCATGACGACCAGCTGCTCGCCCTACAAGTGCTCGTGGACAGAGCAGAACAGCTAATGTTCAGATGGCTGGAGCTGTTTCAAGTTTGGTGGGAATGATGCGCAATCAAGAAAGTATGGTTTCACGAAGACTACAGGATACAAGTTCTGGTCTATCACAACAATATTTGCAACACATAGAAATGCTAAAAAAACAATTAGATGAATCCAACCAAGTACTCCAAAAGTAAAGGCAGATGTTTCAGGAGCAGATTCAATCTCTACACATGCAGCATCGCCACGAGATTGACCGGATAATGCAACACCAGAACAGCCAATTGTACTACTTGGTGATGTCACTTTTGCCTTTAATGGAACAAGTGCCACGACATCGTTTAATACAGTGCCAGTGTAGTTTGCTTGAGTGTATCAAAAGTCATTTTGAATTCTCACCTGCACCAAGTAGGCCACCTAGCGCATGGCAACCTTCTCACACTCAGCTATACCAGGGTCCATCTCCCTCTCAGTCATACCAGAGTTATCAGCAAGGCCCTTCCTTCCCTCCCTCTCAAGCAGATGAACGTCCCGTTTACACTCAGCTAGGTGGCGGCATGCAACCCAGCCCCCCTAATACGTCTTCCCAGCAAATAGGTGGAAACTACTCTTTTTTCCCTGAACAAGATCCTAAAAAGTAGGATTTGCTGCTCATGGCCAATGTCCCACACCCCCTGGGTCACTAAATTTGCTACCTGCCTTTGAAGGCCTTGAGATCAGCACATGCCCAACGTAGCTTTCCATCAACACGACAAAGGGATGATGATGATGATCCTAGGCCTTCAATGGCAGGTAGCTCAATCTACTGAGGCAGGCAGTGTGTGGGATCCACCTTGTGAGCAACATTGTTTACATTTTATAGAAATTTTAAGATGTGTTCTAGGTACTGCACTTAAATTACTTTGCACTATAGAGGTTTGCTGCTCATGGCCAATGTCCCACACCCCCTGGGTCAATAGATTTGCTACCTGCCTTTGAAGGCCTTGTGATCAACACATGCCCAACATAGCTTTCCATCAACACGACAAAGGGATGATGATGATCCTAGGCCTTCAATGGCAGGTAGCTCAATCTACTGAGGCAGGCAGTGTGTGGGATCCACCTTGTGAGCAACATTGTTTACATTTTATAGAAATTTTAAGATGTGTTCTAGGTACTGCACTTAAATTACTTTGCACTATAGAGGTTTGCTGCTCATGGCCAATGTCCCACACCCCCTGGGTCAATAGATTTGCTACCTGCCTTTAAAGGCCTTGTGATCAACACATGCCCAACGTAGCTTTCCATCAACACGACAAAGGGATGATGATGATCCTAGGCCTTTAATGGCAGGTAGCTCAATCGACTGAGGCAGGCAGTGTGTGGGATCCACCTTGTGAGCAACATTGTTTACATTTTATAGAAATTTTAAGATGTGTTCTAGTTACTGCACTTAAATTACTTTGCACTATAGAGGTTTGCTGCTCATGGCCAATGCCCCACACCCCTGGGTCAATAGATTTGCTACCTGCCTTTGAAGGCCTTGTGATCAACACATGCCCAACTTAGCTTTCCATCAACACGACAAAGGGATGATGATGATCCTAGGCCTTCAATTGCAGGTAGCTCAATCTACTGAGGCAGGCAGTGTGTGGGATCCACCTTGTGAGCAACATTGTTTACATTTTATAGAAATTTTAAGATGTGTTCTAGGTACTGCACTTAAATTACTTTGCACTATAGAGGTTTGCTGCTCATGGCCAATGTCCCACACCCCCTGGGTCAATAGAGCTAATCTTTCTCCCTGAACAGCAGATAGCAAAGACAATTGTCTATTGTCCAAGCTGGGCTGACCCCGGTAATGTGCAAGACATGTGTTCTAGGGGGAAGGGGAAAACAAAGACACAAAATGTAAAGACTTGAATGCCTGAACAGCAAGTACATTTTCTAAACCTGTCTCTTCCAGGTTGGAAGGAGAACTTTATAACCTACCATGTTGGTAGTTTTTCAATAAAAACTCCCCAAAAAATAAAGTTTTTGTTTGTTTACAAAATTGTCTCCTCATCAATACAAAATGAAAAGTGGTATAGGTAAAGCAGACATTACATACCGCAAGGTGATCAGAAGTTGTTCCTCTGGGGTGATGGACTTCCGCAACCTGGTGTCTTTCTTCTGAAGATGGGGCCTCAACATCTCCAGAAGTTTATCAAAGCTTCAAAAAGGAAGGGATATCACCATTAGCAATGTGACAAATATGGGAACAGGACAAGGTAAAGTATAGGTAAAATTGGTAATCAAGTGTACTTACACACTCACAGACATCCGGCAGTAGTTGAAGAACTTTGGTGGGTGTCGTCTGAGGTCTCTGTAGAGCTGAGAGAACTGCCCTTTCCTCTCCCTCTCTTGTAACAGGGGATGCACCCACCACCGTCTCCGACTTGACTCCAGGAGGTTTCTGGCATAGTACAGCAGGACACCCAGCCAGGCTAGGTTAAGCCAGTACATAAAGACAATGGGGTCCATGGCCTTGGCTGGGCAGCTGTAACGATTGGTGTCAGCAAGAGGCACAAATATCTGATTAAGTGGTGATATACAGAATCACCACTAATGCAGATATGTTAGAGTGAAATAGTAAGTATCTTCCTGATGGTAAATCAGCGGAAGGCTCACTAACACGGTAAGTGCCTGAAATGATCTACTCAGACCAGTGTCACACCCCGAACCTTGATTATTGGGGATCCGCAGTATCGCCAATAATACAAGGATAGACCCGATTATATAGCAATCTGCGGAATTGCTAATAATGCGGGTAGATGTAAAGCAGTGGACACACGAACAACATGAAAATATACAAAGCAGTAAATATTCACAAAGTTGTGGAAATATCCACCACACGGCAATTCCTCAGAGGTGTGGTTACCTCTGAATGGGAACCCCGTGTGTGAGATCCCCCAAAGTGGCAGTGGAGGAATCTCAGCCTCTGGCAGTAACGGTCTGCTAGGGCCGGCGTCTCAGGGAGGCAAGCCTCAGATAATAACCCAACAGTAGGAGACGTTCCACTGAAGGGAGCAAGGTCAGACAGAAAGAGGTTCGGCAACAGTACAGGCGGCAACAGTACAGAGACGTGAGACGAGAGAATAGTCAGGAACCAAGCCAATAGTCGTTAACGGTACGGGCTGGCAGAGTACAGAATCAGGAAGCAGAAGAGAAGTCAAGACAGGCACAGAATCATACACAGAGAATCAATAACAATAATAATAATCTCCTAGTCTAGGTGTGAAGTCCTTGGTTTCAACACCTGGGATCTAGTCTAAGGTCTGAGTGCTGACACAGGGTATCGCAAACACAGACAAAGTGTGACTGAAAAGCACTTCCTTATATACTGCCTGGGAGAGAAGTCTCCACCCCAGGCAGCAACCAATCAGAGCAGGCTAAAATGTCAGCTGACCTCCAGGTCAGCTGACACGCTTTCTAAGAGTATAAAGGCGTGTCTGGTGTGCGGCCGCACCCCCTAGAGGCAAGATGGCAGAACCCTGGTGAACAGCATGTTGGTGAGTTTGGAGCAGAGTGCTCGGACGGGTGTGCGCAGCGGATGCGGACGAATTTCCGCATCCCGCGTTGGAAGGTCCGCTTGCCGGACTGGATGCGACCATATTTCCGCAATCCATCCGGCGTTGCAGATTTTTCGTTACAGTACCCCTCCCTCTAGGCGTGGACTCCGGACACGTCCCACCTGGCCTGTCAGGATGGAGCTCATGGAACCGTCTCCTAAGTTTATCAGCATGTAAATCACCTGCTTTGACCCAGGATCTTTCCTCTAGACCGTACCCTCTCCAATGCACCAAATACTGCACTGAACCCTGAACTCGTCTGGAGTCCAAGATCTCCTCAACCTCCCATTCAGGCTCACCATCAACCATGACAGGGTGAGGAGGGGGGGAATCCACCTGAACAGCTGGTTTCAGGAGTGACACATGAAAGGCTTTCCCCACCTTTAGAGACTGCGGTAACCTGACTCTGTAAGTAACACGATTAACCCTTTCGGAAATTGGATATGGTCCAATATACCTGGGCCCCAGTTTCGCGGATGGCTGCCTCAGAGCTATATGACGAGTTGATATCCAAACTCTGTCTCCTGGTTTAAACTCCCACTCCGCAGACCGTCTCTTATCTGCCTGCCTCTTCTGTATGATGAAAGCCTTTTTTAAATTTTCTCCGACATTAGCCCAAATCCTCTTGAAAGATTCCTGCCACTCCTCCAGGACAGGGAATGGAGAGGTCGACACTGGCAAAGGAGAAAATTTGGGAGATTTCCCATTGACAATTTGAAAAGGCGCATAACCAGAGGACTCATTCCTGAGATTGTTATGTGCGAACTCAGCAAATGGTAGAAACTCCGCCCACTGGTGTTGGGCGTCCGCCACATAACATCTCAGGAACTGTTCCAAAGATTGATTGGTCCTCTCTGTCTGGCCGTTGGTCTGTGGATGGTAACCTGATGAAAAGGACAACGACATACCCATCCCCTTACAGAAGGCCCGCCAGAACCTAGAGACAAACTGGACCCCTCTGTCTGAGACAACATTCTCTGGAATGCCGTGTAATTTAAAGATATTTTGAATAAAAAGATCTGCTAATTTTTGAGCAGTAGGGAAACCACTCAAAGGCACAAAGTGGGCCATCTTACTGAATCTGTCTGTGACCACCCATATGACAGTCTTTCCATTGGAATCTGGAAGTTCTCCCACGAAGTCCATGGAAATATGTGTCCATGGCTCCTGAGGGGAGGGCAGAGACTGCAAAGTTCCAACTGGAGCCAGTCGGGAGGGTTTGCTCCTGGCACAGACGGTACAGGTCTTAACAAATTCCTTGCAATCTTGTTGTAGAGATGGCCACCAGACAGATCTACACAACAATTCTTGGGTTCGGGTAATGCCAGGGTGTCCAGCATTCTTGTGTCCATGAAACAACTGCAGCACTTTGGGACGTAAAGTACAAGGGACATAAAGAACCCCTCTTGGTTTCCCTTCTTGCACTTCTAATTGAAAAGGACTTAAGAGGCTAGGAAGGTCTTCAACTATCTCAGTGGCTGCCAGGATGATCTCTTTCGACAGAATACTTTCTGAGGAAGGAGATGGAGCAGTTTCAGGTTCAAAACAACGAGAAAGGGCGTCCGCTTTAACGTTCTTACTCCCTGGTGTGAATGTAATTATAAAATTAAAACGGCAGAAAAAGAGAGCCCATCTAGCCTGTCTGGGGGTGAGTCTTTTAGCTTTTTCAATGTACTGTAAATTTTTATGATCCGTGTACACAGTAATTACATGCTCCGCCCCCTCTAACCAGTGGCGCCACTCCTCAAAAGCAAGCTTGATGGCTAATAATTCCCTGTTTCCAACATCATAATTTCTCTGGGCAGGAGAGAATTTTCTGGAAAAAAAAGCACAGGGATGAAGCTTGCCCTGAAGTCCTGAACGTTGAGACAATACTGCTCCTACTCCAACCTCCGAGGCATCCACCTCCACTATAAATGGGTAAGCAACATCTACATGACGTAATATGGGAGCAGAACAGAATGCCTCTTTCAGAGAGGAAAATGCCCCAACTGCTTCTTCTGACCAATGAGTGGCATCAGCCCCTTTTTTTGTCAAATTAGTAAGCGGAGACACCACCGAAGAGAACCCCTTGATAAATTTTCTATAATAATTTGCGAATCCCAAGAATCTCTGTAGTGCTTTAAGCCCAGATGGTTGTGGCCAATCCCTTACAGCAGAGACCTTTTTGGGATCCATGGACAACCCTGATGTAGAGATAATGTAACCAAGAAAGGCAATCTCCTTTACCTCAAAAACACATTTCTCTAATTTCGCAAACAATTGATTCTCCCTGAGTCTTTGTAACACATACTTCACATGTTGGCGGTGTTCCGTGATATTTTTAGAAAATATTAAGATATCATCTAAGTAGACGATTACAAAGCGACCCAGTACCTCCCTAAAAATCTCGTTGACGAACTCCTGAAAAACTGCAGGAGCGTTACACAACCCAAAGGGCATCACCAAGTATTCGTAATGCCCCTTGGGAGTGTTGAATGCCGTCTTCCATTCATCTTCCTCCCTGATACGGATCAAATTGTAGGCCCCCCTTAGATCCAACTTAGTGAAAACAGAAGCCCCGGGAACCTGTGTAAATAAATCGTCGATTAGCGGTAGTGGATACCGATTCTTAATCGTGATCTTATTTAGACCCCTGTAGTCAATACAGGGGCGCAAACCACCATCTTTTTTCTGAACGAAAAAGAATCCCGCTCCTGCAGGAGATCTTGAAGGGCGGATGAAACCCTTCTGCAAATTCTCCTGAATGTACTCGTCCATGGCCAATTTTTCCGGGGACGAGAGGTTGTATAGGTGGCCCCTGGGTGGCATGGTTCCTGGTTTCAAATCTATTGGGCAATCAAAAGGTCTATGGGGGGGTAATTGATCTGCTGCCCTAGGACAAAAGACATCAGCATATTCCTGATATTGTGGAGGTACTCCTTCCACTTGAATCTTAGTAGAACACAAAACTACATTCTGTAAACAATGTTGTGTACAATAAGGCGACCAAGTAGTCAACTGCCCATTCCCCCAATCAAACTGAGGAGAATGTAATCGTAACCAGGGCAACCCTAGTATCACCGTAGAGGTAGACATCTTTAAAACGAAAAACTGTATGACCTCCCTGTGCAGAGCTCCCACTTGCAGCGAGAGGGGAGGTGTCTGACACAGTGGGGACTTTCCTTGCAAAGGAGTGTCATCAATCGCTGTAACATATAAATGTCTTCCTACCGGAAGTACAGGGATATTTAAACTTAAAGCAAAGCTTAAATCTAAAAAGTTAGCTGTTGACCCAGAATCTACAAATGCTGAGGTAGGAAAGTTCTTCCCTTCCCAATTTAGGGAACAGGGCAATAAAATTTTTTCTTGTTTTGGAGGTAAAACAATTCCGCTTAGGGTGGTACCCCCTACCACACCTAAGCCGAGGAGTTTCCCGACTTCCTACCACAGTTTTGTGCAATGTGGCCCTTTTCCCCGCAGTACATGCAAAGACCCTCTCTGCGTCTTCTTGACCTTTCCGCCTCCGTGAGGCGCCCGTGGCCTAACTGCATCGGCTCCTCAGTCTCAACTGCTGCCGAGCTACTGGCCCCAGAAGTCCTAGAGTACATGGGGTACCTGCCCTTCTTGTTGTACCTCAGACGCCTATCTATTTTAATAGACAGCGTAATAGCCTCATCTAGATCTTTGGGTTCCGGATGACTAACCATCACGTCAGTTACTGCTTCTGACAACCCATCTAGGTATCTATCCAAGAGTGCATATCGCTCCCATCTAGAGGACACAGCCCACTTCCTAAACTCTGACGCATACTCCTCAGCAGTACTGCGTCCTTGTCTAAGGTTTTTGAGCTTACGTTCGGCCGTGGCGGCACTATCTGGATCATCGTAGATGACCGCCATGGCCTTAAAAAACTCCTGGACAGAAGACAGAGCAGGATGCTCATCAGGTAAGCCATAAGCCCACGTCTGGGAATCTGCATGCAATAGAGTCTTGATAAGAGTGACCTTCTGAGCCTCGGTTCCCGAGGACACAGGTTTCATCTCAAAGTAAGACAGCACTCTGTGACGGAAATTCTGGAAATCTGACCTTGTGCCTGAAAATTTCTCAGGAATGTTCATTTTAGGCTCGCTAAGAGCCGGGGGAGGTAGAACGTTAAGTGGTGATTGCAACCTTTGGACAGTCTCATTTAACTGAGTAATCTGAGCCTGCTGTGCAGTTACAGTAATCTTCAGCTGTTCTAACTCTGCCCTTACAGTCTGAAGCTGGTTTATCACCCCCTCCATCTTACTTCTTTATGGTCTGTGTTTCTGTAACGATTGGTGTCAGCAAGAGGCACAAATATCTGATTAAGTGGTGATATACAGAATCACCACTAATGCAGATATGTTAGAGTGAAATAGTAAGTATCTTCCTGATGGTAAATCAGCGGAAGGCTCACTAACACGGTAAGTGCCTGAAATGATCTACTCAGACCAGTGTCACACCCCGAACCTTGATTATTGGGGATCCGCAGTATCGCCAATAATACAAGGATAGACCCGATTATATAGCAATCTGCGGAATTGCTAATAATGCGGGTAGATGTAAAGCAGTGGACACACGAACAACATGAAAATATACAAAGCAGTAAATATTCACAAAGTTGTGGAAATATCCACCACACGGCAATTCCTCAGAGGTGTGGTTACCTCTGAATGGGAACCCCGTGTGTGAGATCCCCCAAAGTGGCAGTGGAGGAATCTCAGCCTCTGGCAGTAACGGTCTGCTAGGGCCGGCGTCTCAGGGAGGCAAGCCTCAGATAATAACCCAACAGTAGGAGACGTTCCACTGAAGGGAGCAAGGTCAGACAGAAAGAGGTTCGGCAACAGTACAGGCGGCAACAGTACAGAGACGTGAGACGAGAGAATAGTCAGGAACCAAGCCAATAGTCGTTAACGGTACGGGCTGGCAGAGTACAGAATCAGGAAGCAGAAGAGAAGTCAAGACAGGCACAGAATCATACACAGAGAATCAATAACAATAATAATAATCTCCTAGTCTAGGTGTGAAGTCCTTGGTTTCAACACCTGGGATCTAGTCTAAGGTCTGAGTGCTGACACAGGGTATCGCAAACACAGACAAAGTGTGACTGAAAAGCACTTCCTTATATACTGCCTGGGAGAGAAGTCTCCACCCCAGGCAGCAACCAATCAGAGCAGGCTAAAATGTCAGCTGACCTCCAGGTCAGCTGACACGCTTTCTAAGAGTATAAAGGCGTGTCTGGTGTGCGGCCGCACCCCCTAGAGGCAAGATGGCAGAACCCTGGTGAACAGCATGTTGGTGAGTTTGGAGCAGAGTGCTCGGACGGGTGTGCGCAGCGGATGCGGACGAATTTCCGCATCCCGCGTTGGAAGGTCCGCTTGCCGGACTGGATGCGACCATATTTCCGCAATCCATCCGGCGTTGCAGATTTTTCGTTACAGCAGCAGTGCTGGAGTGGCTGGAGTGCTCTCCTGCTGGAATGTGCTGAAAACAGGTGTTTCACACAATAGACATCAAAGCCACTCCCAAAACACTCCCCTGTACATTAAAAATATCCTTACATGGTGCTAATCTACTTTCTTTACAGAAAAACCACTCCCACTTCCCGGCTATTGTTCCAAATCCACTCCCACAGCCACCTCAACTACATTCCCCATGCTCAAAAAAGGTTAATTAACCTTTTTTTGGAAAACATTAACCACACCCATGTCCTGCCCACTGAATTGACCACACCCATGTCCTGCCCATTGAATTTTACCATTCAAATTGATTGATTATTGTCCCAAAAACTCCTCCCAAAGGCCTAAATTCCATTGAAAAGCATAGAAACGTTTTCTGTCCATTTTTTGGGGTTAAAAACGGACCGGAAACGGATGCAAGACGGATGCACTTTTTGGTAAAACGGATCCGTTTGCAGTCCGCGGGAGTTCCCCTGAGCACGGACTGCAGCATCCGTCCTGCAACTGGGTCTAGTGTGGACCCAGCCTTAGTGATGGATGAAAAATTGAAAAAATGCACCTTTATTTCCAAATAAAATATTGGCGCCATGCATTGTACTAGGGAAATATTTTAAATGTTTTAATGAGCGGGACAAATGGGCAAATAAAATGTGTGAGTTTTAATTTTGGTGGCAAGTATTATTTTAAAACTATAATAGCCGAAAAACTAAGAAATAATACATTTTTTCAATTTTTTCTTATTTTTCCTGCATTAAAATGCATTTAGAACACAATTCTTAGCAAAACGTACCACCCAAAGAAAGCCTAATTGGTGGCGAAAAAACCCCAAGATATAGATTGTTTCATGTGATAAGTAGTAATAAAGTTATACGCAAATGAATGGAGGGAGTGCTGAAACGTGAAAATTGCTCTGATACAGAAAGGCAAAATCCCCTCATTAGTGAAGAGGTTAAGCTAGTCTGCTGTGAGTTGTTTGCACTTCTGTGAGAGAATGTATATAATGCATTCAACTCCATGGGTCCACTACAAGTTCACTTAAAGGGACTCTGTAACATAAAAAACACTCTGGGGGATACTTACCTTGGGAGGGGGAAGCCTCAGGGACCCAATGAGGCTTCCCCCTCCCCTATAGCTTCAGGGAATCTAGCTCTGGCTCCGCTGAATCTTGCCCCAATCCTCTCCCGACAAGCTTGACCATGCTTGATATATTTACCTCTCCGGGATCCAGTGCAGGCAAAGTAGCGGCTCTTCGTTTGGGTAGGTGGAAATAGCCAAGCCCGATCGTATCAACTCTACTGCTCAGGAGCAAGAGGACTCGCGCCTGTGCAGTAGAGCGGATCGATCGGGTTTGGCTATTTCCGTTTTCACTGGAATGAAGAGCAGCTAGTGCGTCTGCATAGGATCGCAGTAGGTAAATATTTACTTCACCCCAATTAGACGGGTCCCAGCAAAGCAACGGAGGCACGGAGTAGGACAGGGGAAGCCTCGTTAGGATCCAGAGGCTTTCCCCTCTCGAGGTAAGTACCCCCCAGGGGCCATTTTTTTCCTCACAGATTTTCTTTAAAGTTCACCTGAAGAAAGGAGGGGAGGAAGTTAGATACTTACCGTTGTAACTGAAAGACTCTGGATGGTCCAGAAGCTCTCCAGAGCCTCCTACAGCCCACCATTCAAGGACAGAGTCCCTGTAAATGGTTTCAACAAAAGCTGGTTGAAAAAAGATTCTACGGACTACAAGTGCATCCATGCTGGAGACTTGCAATTAAAGTCCACCCATGTCCAGTAGAATGAAGCATTCATGTATGGAGGAAAACAGCTGTGTATGAGCAGCTTCATTCTACTGGGCATGTGCGGACCTTACTCACATACCTCCCAACTTTTTAAGATGAGAAAGAGGGACACTTAAGCCATGCCCCTTCCACACCCCTGATCACGCCCCTGTCACACCCCTATTCACGTGTACCATAAAGATTTCATAAGAAAAATACGAAGGTTTATAATTCAAACCACACTGGTCTTTTCTATCCTGGTTAATTTTCCTTCATATTACCATTTAAAAATTAGATATATATTAATTTAAAGGATGGGAATACAGTTTAGAGTCAAACACATTTTTTTGTAGAGAAATATATATATTTACATAGAAAGAGGGACAAAGTCCTGAAAGAGGGACAAATGAGGAGGAAAGAGTGACAGAGGGACAGGGCTCCCAAAGAGGGACTGTCCCTCCAAAAGAGGGACAGTTGGGAGCTATGCTTACTCATGCATGCCCAGTCTAGATGTGCTTGTCTATGGCAGGAAGCAATGCCAGAAGATGAAGTGGAACCCTGTGTTGTAATGGTGGATTCTACGCGGATCCAGGAAGTCTCCAGGCCATCCAGAGGCTTCTAATTACCCAGGTAAGTATCTAACCTCCCCCCCTCCACTCCTTATGACAGCTTTGCTTTAAACACTGAGACCATGCTAATAGAATCAGAGAAGAGTAATGACTTCAGCAGTGTGATCAGGACCCTTTGACATCGAATCAGCAAAGTGACCAAACTCTGCTTACAATCTTTAGTGGCAAAAAGTGAGGTCACCAACCTGAAAGCGCAGGCCCGCTGATGTGCTTGGAAATAAAGCTCACAGGTATTTTACTAAGTAACACCATTCGTATACCCTAACTTCAGTTTCTCTGCTGTGAGTTCACCTTTAAAGCTCTTTAAACCATGTCAAGTAATTAATTATTCAAGTGTTCCCAGCGTACTTCAGTCCAGATCAGTTAACCTCAAATTGCCCCCTAACAAGTGTTTGCTGTCAGGGGAAATAGAGTGTATGCTGATGAGATCAGGCCCGGCGAGCCGGCTTTGGAAGCCCATCTCCTTGCAGTGTTATGAATCTTTGCCGACACAGCTTGAGAAGATTCATTGCGTGTATCAATCTTCATGGGACTCTCTCAGCTGAAGCCAGTGCTACATAATAATGCTTAAGTCAATTTCCTGGCACAGTCAGCCCCTCTCAACAAGACTTTGCAATAATCACTACATGGTGCTGCGCTGAATTTTATAACTGCTAACACCAGAAGACTTTCTCTGGGGAAGTAAAATATAACATTTTCCTTTCAGTGATTATTATCAGTAATGGTGGTGGTAGAAGATGTAAAATGGCATACTGCTGTAGCATATTAAAATCAGAGTACAACAGAACACTCTTGGCACCATAGCAAAATGCATATTCTTAAAGAGAACTAGTCACACATAAACAGATGTCACTATATGAGTATTCAGTCTGTTATATCTTCTGATGGTATTCCTACATCCAGTTATTAAAGGATATGTCCGTGGATATAAAAAAATGAGATCTACTTACC
Organism: Hyperolius riggenbachi; assembly: GCF_040937935.1. NCBI lineage: Eukaryota > Metazoa > Chordata > Amphibia > Anura > Hyperoliidae > Hyperolius > Hyperolius riggenbachi. The sequence goes on from NC_090652.1 coordinate 102,694,199, forward strand.
TGGGGCTTCCTCCAGCTTTAGCTGCCAGAGGCTGGAGGAAGCCTCAGGTAAGTAGATCTGATTTTTTTTTATCCTCAAACGTATCTTTTAAATTATATTTTTTTTTCATAACCTGAACTCCTGTCAGGTTGGAAGGACCTCAGTAGGGCTGTCTTATGAAATTGTCTTCCTGCCAAGGCCAGATTGATACTTTTTCTGCCCCTAGTCCAAGAATGTTTGTCGCCCCTCCCATTCCATGTGTAGTCCCCTCTTCCATGTGTAACATCCATTTACTGAAGCTCCTTTCTTTCATATACAACGCCCTTGGACATCATCTCCCGTTTTTTTCATGTGTTGCTCCCTATTTGCAGCCTTCTCTTTTATGTGTAGCAACCCCTCTATTTCACAGCCAGGTGCTTCCTGGTGCTTCCTTAGGCTGCAGCCCCCCATAGCCCAGGTCTTTCCAGAAATCCGTCCAGCATTCTGCTATACATTGAGGCTGGGGTAGCATATGAGACTGGTGAAAACGGTTGTGTTTTCCCACAGATGATTCTGCAGTCTCTGCATGCTTTGGTTGACAGCAGCTACATGTCAACAATAGGGAATCACACATTTCCCTGTGATTCTTCATAGGGTAGCATTACTTGCATGTTTGTGTGTTTTCACATTGCAAAAAATGCATTCCAATCCTTGCCAAGTGTGATGCCTACCTCACTCTGTGCTCTCATAAACAATGCCAGTTTTGTTTTCAAGTAAAAGCAGCACTGATATGTGAGGACTTTATGATGGCCTCTTATAGAACAGGCAGCTGATAAAACACCTCAGGCAGTTTTGTGACACAGAGTTCAAAAATTATTGATTCACAAACTCTTGTCATAATACGCAAAAAGAGAAGGAGCACACCATAGTGTAAAATCACAAAGGACCTACTTACACAAATGCTGTTCAAGGTCGCATAAAAACTGACGGGGACTGGATCTCATCACATCAATGCAGCAGATTCCCAAACTATGGCCAGGTGTCCGTGGAGAGGACGGTCAGCGGCAATGTGGTGGGAGGATCCGACGTCCAACGTGCCCTCAGCATCATTACGCGTTTCAGCGTGCAACACCTTCATCAGATGTGCGGCAGTGTGGTGGGAGGATCCTAGGTCCAACGTACCCTCAGCGTCATTACGCATTTCGGTGTGCAACGCCTTCATCAGATCTGACGAAGGCGTTGCACGCCGAAACACGTTATGACGCTGAGGGCACGTTGGACATAGGATCTGCCCACCACACTGCCGCTGATTGTCCTCTCCATGGACACTGCGCTGCTGGCCACAGTTCAGAAATCTGCTGCATTGACGTGATGAGATCCAGTCCCCATCAGTTTTTATGTGACCTTCAACAGAATTTGTGTAAGTAGTTTTCACTTGTGTGCAATAAATTCCCTTGTGATTTTACATTATGGTGTGCTCCTTCTCTTTTTAGTTACCCCTCCATTCCTATCTTGGAGTTTCGGCAGTAAAGGTCATAAAGTGACTTGGCAGGACTGCAGTTTGTGTGAGCACAAGACACATTTATCGTTTTCTTGCCATAGTACACAACCAGGCTGATAACCCGGAGTCCTGGGTAATATATAGCGAAATGTGGATAAAGGATTTGCTTTTGGACAACTCTGGATTTGGACAGTAGTATAAAAACATTTTGTTGTTGTTGTTGTTTTCAATGTGCTTTTTTTTTGGTCCACAGAGGTGCTTGGCTTTGCTATAGACCTGCATTTTTATAAACTCCGTCTAATTGTCTGATGAAGCAGGGACATTCCCGCGAAATGTGTTGCACTGAACCTTGGAGTATATAAATAAAATTACCTTGTTGAACAACATCAACATTATCTTGTGTCTACTTGGAGGAGGTAAGTCCACTGCTACCTGCTCTATTTTTATGCCTATTAGCTATTTTTATCCTTCTGGCACCTCTTTTTCCATGAACATTCACTGAGTCCACCCTTGGTGCTCCACCCCTTTTTCTGATCTACAGAGAGCGACTTCCTATAACCCTGAGTGGGGTCAGGTCTAATCTCCCCACTTGCGTATACTGTGGTCAGGGCCGGCGCTACCATAGAGGCAAAGGAGGCAATCGCACCAGGGCCCCAGAGCCTGTACGGGACCCAGTGGCTACAAGAGTATAATCGATTTTAAAGTTTCAAAGGAAAAAAAATACACATTTAAAAACCCGCCGACTTTAACAGTTAATAGCAAATCCACCTTAATTGCTAGAAACCCTAAATTTGCAGGATATATTAAGGAGATCATTGGGAATAAGAGAAAAAAACATTTTTCAAAAAGACCTTATAGTTTTTGAGAAAATCGATTTTAAAGTTTTGAAGGAAAAAGTATACTTTTAAATGCGGTAAATGTCACTTTTAGTAGCAAACCTAACGGTAGTGTAACTTTACATGTATCAACAGAAAGAGCGATATATTTCCTGACGGGGTTTCCAGGGGGTCCATATGCAGCCGCAGCGCTTTGGCCAGGGATCGCTCTACAGACGCAATATGGCTGTATGAAGATCCCCGGCATTTTTTCCTATTTTCCCAATATTTTTTTTTATGTTTAGAGTGTGGGAATTTTTTTTTTAAAAATTATGTGGAGTCCCCCCACCTGAAACTTTTTAACCTCTTGTCCCCCATGCAGGCTGGGATAGCAAAAATGTGGAGCTCCGACCGATTGGGGCTTCACACCCTGACTATACCAGCTGCAAAAAAGGTTCCTTAATTTTTGTTCCGGGGTATCTGTTGGGGGGCCCCCCAGGTTTATTTAGCCCTGGGGCCCCATTGTTGCTTAAACCGGCCTAAGTACCAGTAAAATTGCAACTGCAAACTGCAATTTTTCTGCTGCATAGTTTATGCTCCCCACTGTGAGTGTTCCTTTTATTGGCATATCGTAATCAGGGGAAAAAAATGCCAGCCAGCACATTTCATTAACTCTAGCAGTTGTCTTCTAGATGTTCTACTACCACTTCACTTCCCGTGGTTATGTCTCCTTAAGGACTAGGACAATTGTCATATTTCAGCTATATACCTCTTGATTTAGCAATACCATTGTATTTACTTATAATACGTATATGCATATATATGCTATTTTTACAGGTCAAACAGAGCTTCCTTTTGTTGGCATTGTCTGTTCAGACTGAGTTATGTTATTTTTTGCGTATTTTGACCATACAATGAAGGAAAAATATTATCATCTTTACCATTGCATACGTTTTCAGCAGTGATATTTATGGCACAACTGGGGTTATATAGCACACATTTTATTATGTTACTTGTCATATAATGCTAAAATGATATCCCCATGTGTGTTGTTTGGTCTATAAGTAGGCCTGTAGATTACCATTATCCTGTTGTTGTCCATTTGTAGTTGAGAGCAATTTTTTGCACTTAAAGTACTATATACATCATCTGCAGAGCCTTTTAAGGGCTTGAATGCCAAGAAAAGACAAAGGTTACCGTTTTGAAACATGAAGCCAGTAGGCCAGCCTGGTGTGGTTGTTTTGAAACATTACAGTTGCTAATTTTCTTTGACCCAAATTTCCCAAACATAGGCATTATTTTAAAAAATGTATTTCTTGACAGAAATTGGGAGGAGGCTTCCCAAAATGTTGTATGCAATTAATTCCAAGTGGATAATAACAGTCTTACCTCACCAGAGTGAAGGTATAGAAATTTAGTTATGGACACTGGAAAGGACGGCATGTTTCGTGGCACCTGCTGGCTTCTTCAGGTCTGTAGTAGAGTGTCTTAAAGAGACTCAGAAGCAAGATTAAATCAATGATTTTAACCTGTATTAATGTTAAGCACTATAGCTAGTGCTAAAACGCCGCTATCCCGTGGCAAAACAAGGGTTTATACCCCTCAAATCCCCTCTTCAAACTGCGGGAAGCGCTTCATGATTGAGGCAGAGCGAATGGCTGTAGCTCTGCCTCTTAGCGTGTCAATCCCCACTGATCGCTGCCTCTCCCCACCCCTCTCAATCTTCCTTCACAGAGAGTTGTGGGGGAGAGGCGAAGATCCGCGCGGCGATTGACGCGCATGGAGGCACAGCTGCAGCTCATAGCTCTGCCTCCACGAGCAACAAAGTCCACGGCCAAGAAAGTCATAGATTTTGCAGAGGGGAATTGGGGGTATAAACCCCTTATTTTGCCACGGGATAGCAGCGTTTTAGCACTAGCTATAGTGTGTAACATTAATACAAGTTAAAATCATTGAATTAATCTTGCTTCAGTCTCTTTAATGCAGCCGTATGCATGGACTTGAAGTACCTCTTCCCAATTTGTGTTAAGTTCACCCCTCACCCCAGAGTGTCCCCTGTGATATTTATCCAGGGGGGCTCTTTATTTATTTATTTTTTGGGGTGACTCAACTTATCCTGGAGAGGAGTTCCAATTGCCATGGACACAGTGTTCTCCACTTGCCTGATACTGTGGTTGCCTATCATCAACCCAGTTTTGTAAGTAGTGTTTGTCTCATTGGTTATACTATTTTTTTTTCCTTTTTTATTTTCAAACTCAGTGCACGTATAATCTCAACTATTCATGTAACAGCTTATTTGCCGCACACTTGAGCTGAGAGTTTGTTTGTAATGCAGAATACCTTTTTCTAAAGTTAATTAATCTTTATTTATACCTTTATAGTGCAGTGGAAGGAACACCTCCCCATCCCTTCACTAGTATATCCAGCTCCATTCCTCCATCTAACATACTCCTTACTCCTACACATACCCACACACATCTACTGCATTCATCACATCACAACCGTCTCCACTATTCTACAACATATCCATCTCTCCTCTAACATCCTTGCACTTGTACCTTCCACTCCCACTCACATCTACCTCATTCATTACTCATTCCCTGTCTTATACGTGCCCCCCCCCCCCCCTATCTCTACCAATAGTATACCTCAGATCACTATGATCAATTAATTAAACCCTGCCCCTCTAAGTGGACTCCTCCACATTTTCAACCAGATGGTTCCACAAGTTTTCCCCACAATCATACAATGTGTTCATCTTGTTAATACATTCAATCAATGTTGGTGGAGTAGAGCCTTTCCAGCCCAAAGCTATCATAGATGTGGCTACAACTGTTCCAATTTCTTTTATAAGACAGCAACCTATGCCGTCATACTGTATCTATCAGCAAAACTGAGGATAGCTTCCGATGCTGTTAGCTTAAAACAACCTTTCAACAAGGTACTTGGAAAATCTATTATTTCCTGCCAAAAAGGTTTAATAACAGGGCAGGACCACCACATGTGCGTAGCTGTACCCCCTCCCTGGCCACATCTCCAACATTTAGCCCCACTCTGAAAATATTGACAACGTATAGGTGTTAAATACCATCTAGTGATAGCCTTGAACTGGACAAGCTGTAGCCCAGGATCCTGGACTTTCCAACTGTTTAACCAAATTGTGGGCCATTTTTCTTTAAGTAAAGGATCAAGCTCCCTCTCCCATTTGGTACAGTAGGAAGGGGGCGGAAGAGTGCAACATTCCGTATATCTCACAAAGTCATAAAGCTTTGACTTTTTTTTTTCCAGGTCTATATTTAAAAATAGATGTTTTTCAAAAATGTTTAGTTCTTTCCTCACAAGTCCCCCATTAAACTCCATTTTCCGCAAATAACTACTAGCTTGTATTAATCCTCATGTATTCCCCTGTTATGTTGTCTCCACAAGCCCAGTAATCCCTAAGGCCTTATCCCCCTTTAAGTGTATAATGTGGGTTTCCACACTTAGTTTATTTTTATAAAACCATTTCTTCTGCATAGCAGGGGGGAAGTCTGGGTTCTCCCTTAGTGATGTAATTGGTGAGATACCTGTATTTTTCTGCCATTTGGAGATTATCCAGTAAAGGGCCTTTAAAGTTGGTTTAGTTAAAGGATGGCTAGATATTTGGAGAAGTCTATAAATGTTCCCCGGAATCCATGTAAAAACAGTATCAAAGTTACACTCCTCCCCCTCCAACCATGACCATACTTTTGATGGGTTTTTAGATGTAAAGGCCCCTGAGAGTTCCCTCTTCAAGTCCAGCATCCTGGCCAGCTGTACACTCAAATAGTAACGCCTAATGTCTGGTGCTGCCAATCCCCGCGCCTCTCTATCCCTTGTAAGAAGCTTATAATTAAGCCTGTGTTTGCAGTTACGCCAGATAAAATGTTGAAAGATCTGTTCCCAATTTCTCAGCCATGCACTGGGAAGGGTCACAGGAATACTCCGTATGTATCAAAAATAACAATTTTGGAAGTATCATCATTTTAATAATGTCTATTCTTCCTAAAACATTAAAACATGGTCGATCCCATGTTTGAAGTTTCTTGTTACAATCTTTCATAATTGGGGGAAAATTGGCATTGAAAAGACTTGCAGGGTCGTTTGTAAGCTTGATGCCCAAATATTTTGTCTCTCGATTGTTCCACCTGAAATCGTTATACTGTTTAATAGCAATTTCCGTTTGACGAGAACAACCTATGTTCAGTATTAATAAAATGGAAAACCGAGAGCCCAATATAGTTGTATAGTAGTATAGGCTGCTACTATGTTACTAGCCGATAGGCTATATCTGTAACTTGTTTTTAAAAAATGTTATCTTTGCACCTTATCACTAATAGCACTATTTAAGCACTTTCCCTTGACAAAGCTTCGGTTAGAAGTGAAACATGTCGGGTTGTTTGGTGGGGGTTGTGTAATGTAACTATTATCTATATTGCGATAGGACCAGAGCTGGCAACATAGCCATCTCCTTATTTTCTCTCTGACAGAGTTGGTCCAGCAATATTTGCAAGTTAGAAAGATATTTCTTAGCCAGCTAGCTTTTATAAGTAAACAATAAACGTTAAGTTTTATTTATGTGATTCAGTATAGAGGGATATTTTTGTGTAATTAGCCCAATATAGTGTAGTATGTCAGAATTGTTTGATTGAATGATAAGGTGAGAACTATTATACTCACAAACATGGGTTACCGTCCAGGTAACCACTACAAAGGCAGGTGAGGAGATAAAGCCTGTCCTCACTCAGGGCTAAGAAGTCGCTCTCTGTAGAGTTGAGAAAAGGGGGTAGCACTCCCCTCCACCAGGAGTAGACGCAAAGTGTTTGTATGTTGAACAGAGGTGCCAGCAGGATAAAAATTCATAAAAATTTTAAAAATTGCTTGGAGGAAGTGGTGGGCTTGCCTCCCATAAGCAGACAAGACGTCCTGTTTTTATATAAGTAAACACATTTATGATACGATACCCCAAAAGGAAATGCAACGCGTTTCGCAGGTCAAGCCTGCTTCATCAGGCAAACAAGGGGTTAACAGGAGATCTGTAGTATGAGGCGCTATTCCTGATACTACAGATCTCCTGTTAACCCCTTGTTTGCCTGATGAAGCAGGCTTGACCTGCGAAACGCGTTGCATTTCCTTTTGGGGTATCGTATAATAAATGTGTTTACTTATATAAAAACAGGACGTCTTGTCTGCCTATGTTCAGTATTGTTGTTTTATCTCTATTTAATTTAAAGTTAGAGAACTTAGTAACATTTTCAAAAAGGATCTGGCAATTCAACAAGGATTCAATGGGGTTGGTTAGTACGAGTAATAGGTCATCTGCATATGCCAGAGTTTTAGTTTCTTCTTTCTTAGTTTTGATTCCTTTTATACTCATATCTTGTTGAATGGCCTGTATTAAAGGTTCAATACTAAGGTTGAACAACCAGGGGGACAGTGGGCATCCTTGCCTAACTCCGTTCTTTATCTGAAATAAGTTGGATATAAGGCCATTAACTTTTACCCCTGCGCTTTGATTAATATAGAGCTTTGTGATTCTGTCAATACATTTTTTGCCCAGACCCAACTTTTCTAATGTTATAAATATAAAATCTCTAGATAAACGATCGAAGGCCTTTTCTGCGTCTATTGCCACCATTACTGACTCCTCCCCCTTTGTTCTGCATAGGTGAATAAGATCTATTGCAGTATAAATATTATCTTGTATCTGTTTATTTTTCCTAAAACCTGCCTGTTGGTTTCCCAGTAACATCTCTGCTACTGCACTTAGGCCTCAATTCACTAAGATCATGCTGGAGATAATAAAGCAAGAGAAAACTTACCTCCACACGTGAGAGAGTTATCTTATCTCTTCATTCCTTAAGTTACCTCCTCTGTAGTTATTTTACCTCCTCTGTAGTTATTTTACCTCCTCTGTAGTTAATTTACCTCCTCTGTAGTTATTTTCACATGCAGTTAACAAACAGCCTGTCTTTAACTCTGGAGTTATTTTAAGGATTGCAGAGTTAACTTAAAGACAGAAGAGTTAACTTTAGGTTTGCCTGAGGTTAAATGTTTCCTGAATACTACATGCCTTATCACCATGGTAACAACTCTAGAAGAGTTATTAAAGACAGGAGATAAGCTTAGTGAATTGAGGTCTTAGTCTATTTGACAGGATTTTTGCATAGTTCTTAACATCACAATTTATAAGGGATATTGGTCTGAAATGTGTACATTCCAGACCAGAGTTTCCTTCTTTAGGAATTACAGTAATTGTTGCTTGGTTAGTTGTATCTAAAAAGACTTTTTCTTCTTTGTTATTAACTAGATTACAGAAAGGAGGAGCCAGCAATGGGGCAAAGTGTTGGTAAAATTCTGCACAAAAGCCGTCTGGGCCCGGGTTTTTCTGTTTTGCGAGTTTAGCCACAGTTTCACAAAACTCCATTTCCGATATTTGTGCCTCTATCGATTCCCTTTCTGATGCAGACAGTGAGGGTAGCTCAATATTTCCTAAAAAGCGTTCTCCATTCATAAGATTCGATGCATCTATATTATCCGGTTCAGCACCGCAGTCCGAAAATCTCATGCATCCAAACAACGTTCACCTCCCATTCATTCGCCTATAACTTTATTGCTACTTATCACAATGAATTTATCTATATCTTGTTTTTTCCACCACTAATTAGGCTTTCTTTGGGTGCTACATTTTGCTAAGAATTATTTTTTTCTAAATCTATTTTAACAGGAAGATTAAGAAAGAAATGAAAAAAATTCATTATTTCTCAGTTTTTGGCCATTATAGTTTGAAATTAATATACGCTAGCGTAATTAAAACTCATGTATTTTATTTGCCCATCTGTCCCGCTTATTACACCATTTAAACGATGTCCCTATCACAATTTATGGTGCCGATATTTCATTTAGAAATAAAGGTGCATTTTTTCAATTTGCGTCCATCACTATTTATAAGCTTATAATTTTAAATAATATAATAACATATTCTCTTGACATGCATATTTAAAAAGTTCAGACCCTTGGGTAACTATTTATGTTGTTTTTTTTTTTTATTGTATTTTTTATTTTTATTTTTAATAAAAAAAAGTGTATGTGGGTAATTTTTGGTGTGGGAGGGAAACTGTTAATTTTAAATGTAAAATATATATTTTTTTTAATTAAAAATTAATTGTGGTGCAGTTTACTATTCGGCCACAAGATGGCCACAGTGAAAAAAGTCCTAGATGCGAACGATTTCGCATCTAGGAACTTAAAAGCAGGGGAAATGTTTCCTGGGGGCAGAAATACCGCGCTCTCTGGAGAGAAAGCGTCGGTATTTCTGCGGGGAAGATAGATCGGTGAATGGGAATTATATTCCCATTCACTGATCGGGGGGCTAGCGGCGGGCAGCGGGAGCGCGCGCGGGGGCGCGCCCGATCGCGTGCACGAGGCGGCGGCAGCAGCAGTGCCTATCTGGACAAGGAAGCTCGTCCAGATAGGCCGAACTGGTTATATAATTTCTCATAAAAGTCGGCAAAGATTTTAGAGATTTCTTCAGGTTCATATAAAATATTACCTTCTGAATTTTTAATACCCTGTATAAAGTTGTATTTATTGTTTTTTTTAAGAAGGTCAGCGAGTATTTTACCTGGTTTATTTTTCCCTGCAGTATATTGTCTTTTCAATTGTTTATAGTCATTAGTACATTTACCATTGAGGGCGTTATTCAGTTCTGCTCTGATTATAGTTACATTTATCATATTTATTGGTGACATAGTACTTTTGTGCTTAAGTTCTGCCAGTTGAAGTGCATGCAGGAGTTCAGCATTTTTTTTCTCTCTTTCTCTTTTCTTCCTACTTCTGATTTTAATAAGTACACCCCTAATTACACATTTTAATGTATTCCAAATTGTAATGGGTGAGGATACTGAGGAAAGATTAAAATCACTAAATTCTATAAAGGATCTCTCTACCTCTAGCTTTACTTCGTCATCTTCTAATAAGGTGGCGTCTAATCTCCATTGTGGAAGTACAGGTTTCCTTTCCAACATCACAGTTAATATTACTGGGGCATGGTCAGAAAAGGTTATTCGTCCAGTAGTCACCTCACTAACCGATGTAATAAGTTCTTGTGGTATTAGGAAATAATCTAGTCTGGAGTAAGATTGGTGAGCCTGGGAATAAAAGGTATAGTCTTTAGTATCTATATTTTTAATTCTCCAAATATCCACAAGTCTTAAATTTACTAATGTTTCACAAAATTTAATATTTTCTATTTTAGAAATAAAAGAATGACTTTTTGAGGTGTCTTGTTTGGGATCGATAGTCAGATTAAAGTCGCCTCTAATGACAATCTTCCCCTTAGCCTTTTTTTTTTAACTTTATTTAAAAAATTAATCAGGAAGGTAGCTTGACCCCTATTGGGGGCGTAAACATTCGCCAGTGTAATCTGAGTTCCGTTGAGCCTACCCAGCACAATAAGTTCCCTAGCATTTTGGTCTCTATAGATTTTGTCCACTGAGAAATCCATACCAGACCTGACAACAATGGCAACACCACACGCTTTTTTTTTTGCTTATTCTAATTTACAATCCACTCTTTGTATCGTTTATCAAAAAATTTAGGTATTTTCCCACATTTAAAGTGTGTTTCTTGGATGAATGCAATATCAATTTTATTTTTTAAAAGCTCTTCAATAATTTCGCACCTTTAACATTAATAGTTAACAATTTTAGTTTTTCCATCTTTAGTGTTGATTATACTTTATTTTAAGGAACGGATCAAGATTGATGGGACCACCAAACCATAATACCCAACCTGGCTGAGGGGGAACCCGAAGCACCATAGAGACAGAAAAAGATATCCCATAACAGTCATACCCCCACCAGTTTTCACATATCACACACATAACAACCTTTCCACATACATATCCAAAGATCTTGTCCGATCTATCTCCTCTCCAGAGAATTTGGGTGTTGGACATCTTCATTGGTTATACTATTGCCTGAAAATACTTCACTATTTGTTGCCACTGGTGTTTTCCTGTTCCTTTTTTTCCCTTCCAGTCCCTGAGGTTCATTATCCGAATTTCATCCACCGGATACCCTTCAGTTTCTTGATACAATTCATGTTTCTGCATGAGCCTTGGACTATTAGCTGAGCTTATTGAAAGCCATAGTGTTGTTATGTTCAGTAATGGTGCAAATGGGAGTTTCTCTGTAGGTAAATCTGTTGCTGAACAAAAAATCACCCTTGTGATATCAAACCATACAATGTAGTCGTTAGGCAAAGAATCATCAAGAGCAAGGCTAGAGGTCATACACAGAATAACAAGAACACAGGATACAAGATACAAGGGCCAGTAACTCAGGTTAGGAGGGCCAGAACACAGATACGATGAGCTAGCACTGGAGTAGTGCTTAGACATGGCTTTTATCCTTGTGCAGAGACATCAGGTAATCATCCAAATCTCCTCCCAACATAGTCTGTAGAGGAGAACAAGTTCTAGGAGAGTGAGCCCTCTGCTGGCAGGCAGGGAAACAACATGTTTCAAGGTTAGTTCATACTGACATCTGCTGGTGAAGAGAGGAAGTTCCTAAAGCACATTCACAGAGATGTCACCAGTAGAGGCAGAGCCTGACAGTGATAAGTCCCCCAATTCAATGCCATGATGGGTCCCCCATTTTGGAGGTACGATGTGTTCTCCTTTTCAGGGCTGCACTGGGTCCCCCGTTTTGAGGCTGCAAGGATTTGGGAGAAATGGAATTGGAATGAAGAGGTTTAAGTATGTTCACTCTAGTCATCCATCCTCCAGTGGCGTAGCTAAGGAGCGGTGGGCCCCGATGCAAGTTTTGCAATGGGGCCCCCAAGCATTCTATAAATAACAATTGATGTGGTGCACCGAAACCTGCCAATGGCAACCACAGTGTCAGAGGTGCAAGAAAGGGATGGGGAATCGTTTGATAATGATTCCCACTATTCAAAGTATCTATAGAAGTGATTATTATGAGCACAGGACCAATAAAGAGCTAATACTGCAGTTGAATGGGGCCCCTCTGGCCCAAGGGCCCCGATGCGGTTGCAACCTCTTCAACCCCTATTGTTACGCCCCTGCCATCCTCTTCAATAAGGGGCAAATGGATAGGTATCCCACTACCTCCATTGTACAAGTACATTTGTGGATGGGTCTCTTTTAGAATCCTTATTTATTTGTACAAAGAGTTAAAAGAAAAGAAAAACATCCATAATGTTGAAAACTTTGAGGCCCCTTGCACACTCGACGTGTTGCATCACATTATATTAGTGTTCCCTGCCACATCTCATTGCAAGGAACATGCATGACTACAGTTGGCGCGATGGAAGTATCCAATGCCAACACAAAGGCTTCAGTGCGTTACCACATGAACCGTACTTGCTGGAAGTCCATAGGTGATGCAAGCAATGTTCATGATGGGAGCTCGGTGCGGTGCCACACACATATGCACAGACAGATGGGAATCTCAGTGACATGCTTCTTGCCCAGCAGGGAATATGCCATTAGCCAGGGGGCGGGCCTATGCATATGACTCTGCCGCCACACCGTGGTGAAGCCTCATATCTCCGATGCAATGTGATGTTTGCACCACATCACACATATCCAGTGGAAAAACCAGCCTGAATTAAAAAAAATCCTAAATTGTATTTGTGGTTTCTACTGTACATCCTGCATTAATCACAATGGAAATGCTCATATTTTTTTTAATCTATATGTGTGGTCTTCTTGCTTGATTGAAGAACAATCACTGCATCTCGGCCACACTACTGTCACCATATACAAGGAGACTCTGAGCCAGCATGTGTTATGTGACATCATCAGTCCACAAGCAGCCACCTACAGGCTTGCTTGTGGACACTTTTGGTAACTCAAGTGACTTATTGTGGCATTAGTAAATCACTCAGTTTCTGCTGTATTCCGTTCAGAACACAGAGAGACATACCCAGATGAATTGTAAATATACTCAATGTGATGACAGCCATTTCATAAGCAAAGCAGGAAATTTGGACGCCCAGTATCAGATAAAACCTGGGCACTGCCATAGGCACCATAATTAATTGCGGCTATAGTGTAAAATTGGGGCATCCTAGGCACCCAATATATAGCGGGGGCCCGCTTTTTATCGTGCGCTCCCCCAATTTCACACAACAGCTGCAATTTATAACAATGCCTATATATCTACACCTATGGCAGTTGTGGATTGTTGGCCGGAGGTTAGTTAAAGGACAACTGTAAAGAGAGGGATATGGAGACTGACATATTTATTTCCAATGATACCAGTTTCCTGGCTATCCTACTGACCCTCTGCCTCTAATACTTTTAGCCATAGACCCTGAACAAGCATGTAGCAGATCAGGTGTTTCTGACATTCTTGTCAGATCTGACAAGATTAGCCAAATTCTTGTTTCTGGTGTTATTCAGACACTACTGAAGCCAAATACACTATGTTCCCAATTTTATGCAAATTGTAGTTACGTGTCATAAAGATTAAATATTCTCTCTGCTGCAAAAAAATTGTGAAATAGTTGAATGCTTTGAACACCTTTTAAAACCTTTATATTTCATGAAAACATAAGCAAAACTTAAGCATTATCATCGTACTGTTAAAAATTTGTGGCTAATGCAGAGCACACGGGTTTGTGCAGATAAAAGCAAAATGAGGAAGGGTTCTGTCAAGCAAATATATCAGATTAACCACTTGAGGGCCGTAGTAAGAAAAACAACCCCCCTTTTCTGCCCACCAACAGAGCTTTCTGTTGGTTGGCTCTGATCACTACTTCAGTGTTTATTTATTTGTTTATTTTTTATTTATCAAATTTGCTTTTTTTTTTCACAAACCTACAGCCCCCCCAGCCAATCATGGCGTTCGGCTCTCATAGACATCAGCCTATGAGAGCTGGTCGCTCTCTGAGTCTCCCAGGGGGACAGCCAAGCGTCACAGTACAGCGCTGCCATAGATCGCACTGCTGTACAATTTAAATAGATGGTGGTTTCGCCATCTAACAATCTCCTGGGAGACTAATGACGGAGCGGCGCGCGTGAGTTGGAGTGCAGCAGCAACCCATGGGACCCCTTAGCAAAATTACCATGGGGCTCCCTTTTGGCATTCAAACCCACTTTTGTGGCAGCTTACCAAAAAGACTATGGGGGAGCAGATGCTTGGCATCTTGCCTTGGGCCACATTTCATTTTGATGCTTGTCTGCCGAAGGAGCAAGAAAATATGAAACTGCTCCACTGGGCTACTTTGCAGAACCCAAGGAGCGACCTCCCATGTTCATCATAGTTCCACCACTTAGCATGAGACTCTTCAAAAAATGTTAAATCTCAATAAACAATTTGGCCCGTGACTTAGACTAGGTTTTAGATTTTGGCCCCTTACGTGATTGAGTGTGACACCCCTTCTCCAGAGGACCCACACGTCGACCCCCCCCTCTCCCAGCCTCCCCTGCCCGCTTGAGGTAAGTATCTAAATGTAGGCTTAGCAAACCTGACAGGTTTGCTGGCAGATATGTAGAACATAACAGAGAAGAGATCAAGTGAGGTAAAGCTTCTTTCAGGTACATTTTAAGGCATGGTCATGTAACAAAAAAAACGTTATTTCAATAGAACAATGTCATCTGTGCAAAATGACACCATAAGACTAATCAATAGCTTGCGATAGTTCCAACACTTTTTGAAGCAATTGGGTGATTGGTGCAGGTTCTTTTGCGGTCTCATTTTGACATGGATCGCATAAAACGATTGCATTAATAGATATCCGTGCGTGGCCAGCTTAAGACTTCTGGTGCACAGGGGATTTTTAATAACGTTTTCCTATTATCTTTGAGTGAATACCTAAGCGGACTGATGCCTGTTTTACATACGCTAGGAGCTCGGCCTTCATTTATTTATCGGCTGACTTGTACGATGCCATTTGCCAGCAAGCTTCCCAGCCATAATTATTTTATTTCCATGCACAAGATTTAATTCAGGCAGCAAATATTTAAAAAGCCTGACTCAAGGTGGAATTCTCAGTCCCTGAACCGCCACATATTGAGGCTGTTTGTCAAAGCCGAGCATATTTATGTTCCATTTGGTCCCAGCCAATACCCCGCTCTAACAAGTTGAATATTTCCCACTTATGTATTATCCTGACTTAATAGCTCCCACTTTAGCCTGTAATATCCTCAAATAGCTCATCTTAAATCTGCAGCCCTTTTTCTCTTTTGGCAAGAGCACATTTTCTCTAAGATGTTATTATTGCAGAAAGTCCCCCCATGCTTTGATATTTTTTTCTGTATAGCGGTTTGTGAACATTAATAAGTGCAACACGTTTTCCTGCAATATTTTCTTTCTTCTCACACTACAAAACTTTCTTTGCTCCGGCTGATTAGTATTAAAGGATACCTTAACGCTAACTTAAATTCAGAAAGGACACCTAATGTGTATATGGGGAGCTGTACGGTTCCTTACCGCACCTCCCACCCCCTGGCATCTCCCTCCATTCTCCGGTAATAATCCAATTCCTCCTCTTCCTGGTTGGCGCAGTCAGTAAACTCCAACTCAGACATACTGCACTGCTTAATGAATCAAGGACATTATGGGAAACGGATGCATGGTACAGAAATCTGCAGCATGCAGGGCTTATTCACAGTGGGGGGGGCGTAGCAATAGGGGTTGCAAAGGTAGCGACCGCATCGGGGCCCTTGGGCCAGAGGGGCCCCGAAGGGCCCTTCCTCAACTACAGTATTAGCTCTCTATTGGTCCTGTGCTCATAATAATCACTTCTATAGATGCTTTGAATAGTGGTAATCATTATCAAACTGCTCCCCATCCCCTTCTTGCACCTCTGACACTGTAGTTGCCATTGGCAGATTTTGGTGTGCCGTATCAATTGTTATGTATAGAGTGCTTGGGGGGCCCCATTGTAAAACTTGCATCGGGGCCCACAGCTCCTTAGCTACGCCACTGAGTGGGGGTGTTGCGGAGCCGCGTTATACGGTCTTATAATGCAGCTTACCGCACTGCAATGATAAGCCTATCGGACGTTCACAGTGTGGTGTTAGCGTTGCATTGTAATGTGTAGCTTTATGGTAACACACTGCTGCAGTGCGTTACCTCTAAACACACACTATAGGGTTTTTTCTTTGGTGATTCTTGTAGAGACCAAAAATACCAAGGTAAGAAGTAGGGAGAGACCGGGAGCCCAATAGTGCAGTATCGTCAGGTACAGGGAGGATAAAATTATATAGATATATACTCACTAGAGATGTCTCGAACCTCCGATTTTCGGCGCGTGAACCTCAAACGCGAACCTCTGCAAAAAGTTTGGTTTGCGTGAACTTCCGCGTACTGCCTGTGCAGCAGCCCCATTGCTCTCTGTGCAGCATTATGGGTCCATGGGCTATGGACATGGGTAGCATTGGAGATGGAAAGGTAGAGGAAGCGTCTCCACTGGAGATGAGCAGAGAAATGAGTGTCACTGCTGCAGTGTGAAGGTGAGCTGGCTGCCTATACTGAAGGGGTGGGGAGGAGGGATTAAGGGCGCCATCTGGCTACCTTTACTGGACCTATACTACCTATACTGGAGGGAAAGGGGGGAGGGGTCATCTGACTACCTATACTGGAGGGAAGGGGGGAGGGGACATCTCGCTACCTATACTGAAGGGGGGCGGCTGGTGACAGTGGTCTTGGGTGGTAAAGAGTACAAATCCGACCCTGCATAAATGAGTGTACTGATTAAGGTTTAAAACATGGCTGAAGCCAGTACCTGCTCAGGAAGGAGTATTTGGGCAAGACTCCCTAACACTTCTGGGTGCCCTACTGAGCGAGCGCACTCTTAGTAGCTGCAGCTCTAAAGTGCTTTGAGTCTGACAGGAGAAAACACTTACACAATTTTTGTTATTATTATTATTACTGGTCAGTCAGTGGCATAACAATTCATGCCCCCCTCTCCCCCTGTGAAACTTTGGTGCCCCCGACAATGTTCATACCCCTTCCCTTGCCTCCTCTTGGTGCCCTCCACAGCCTTGGGGCCCATCTCTCACAAGGGTCATACAACAAGCATGACCATCATGATCTTCTCACCCATAACAAGTGTAGCCACAGAAACACCAGATCTGAAGTGTAGTCCCCTGTATTGGAGGAGAGCAAGGTTGGTAGTGGGGTGCCCCCACAGCTCTGCCCCCCTGCAATGACAGGTGCTGCTCCCTTCTAGTTATGCCCCTGTGGTTAGTAAAGCCACCGTCACAGAAGTCAGATAAACTATGCTGCAGCTTTGAAGGTGGAAAGAGTTAGGAGCATTTCTTACAAGAGCACACACATTTATTCACCAACCAACCTACTTCTGGGAAGAGTAATAGCTAGGGTTTTTCCAGTGTCAGGGCCAGGGGACAAAGACGTTTTTGTGCCTTCTTCTGGACAAAGTGGGTGTGGCCATGTGAATATCGTTGTGGTCATGGGTAGAGTCAAATGTACAAATGCTGTTTAGATAGCCAGATGTGCCCCCCATAGCTAGCCACATGTGCCCCCTCCCCCCATTTAAATAGCCAAATATGGCCCCTTCCCTTACTCAAATAGCCAGATGTGACCCCTGTAGATAGCCAGATGTGCCCCCTTTAGATAACCAGATCTTCCCCCTTTAGATAGCCATATGTGCCCCCCCTCCCCCCGGGCCGGTTCTAGTAACAGCGTGTGTAACAGTAACAGAGCGGCATTAGGGGCCCATTGTAGCAGCCAAATTTTCCTCCTGGGCCCTTTGGTGCAGTGTTGCATCTCATCATCTGCCCTGCAGCACAGGTGAGACACTACTCTGCCAAAGACTCTGCAAAGGCCCCAGGAAGCAACAGTTTAGGGAGGAGACACCTTGGGGGCCCCTACAGGCTCTAGCAATTATAATTAGAAACAGTGGTTAGCAGTACACTGCAATTTAATGTAACAATGTAGAACACACACCAAGGCACTACTCTCTAATTAACGCTTGTCAGCAGAAAGCATGCTAGTGGCTCACAGAGGGGATGGAAGTGGCTTCGGGGCTTTTGAGTTCTAGCCCAGTCTGCCTATGGGCAATGGTCACAGTCTTCAAGTCAAGTCCTCTGACGCGCGAGAATGTTCTTTCAATTATTTCTTGACTGTCTCAAGCCTGTGTGCGTAACTCGCTCTTTGTTCTTTCCTTACACGCTCTGCACATAACTGATTATTTTAGTTAATGTTATCCCATTATGGTAAAGCTCTGCACTTCGGTGCACATATTTAGTACAAATCAAGAAGACAAGAGTAAATTAAAGGAGAAGTCTAGAATTTATCATCTTGCCCCGGTAAGGAAATAAATATTGCTCCTTCATAAGATCATACTGTGTATTTATGACCCATTTTTTTCTTGTGGGATCTGAAATGTACTGCATTGCTCCCAAATGTCCATATTTCAGAGGGACAGTCCCTCTTTGGAAACCAAACCCCCCTGTCCCTCTCTACTATGGTCGTAGTCAGCCAACTTCGCTACGCTTTTTACGTTTTTACGCAATTACGCTTCGCCAAACAATGGCTTTGAAATCAAATATTCGCTTCGTACGTATTTCGTAGACTACGCGTTAAAATACGTAATTATACACGTAGTGCGAAGCGTAGTGTATGCGGATGCTCATGCCCGTATGCAGAAAATTTTACGCAATAATTCCTCTTTTTTTTTTTTTTTTTTTTTTTTAATGGGTATATAGTGTATGCTGACGCTTATGCCATTATGCAGAAAAATGTACGCATTAATTCTTCTATCTATGCTTTTACCATGAACTCATCTATGCGAACATTCCCCTTTTCCAATGCGTAATTTTGTAAGCATACAATTGTACGTGGAAAAATAGACGCAAATAACGCATACATAGTTTACTTTGTAGTACACATGTTAACTACGCGTAGGGGGCGCAAACTAAGCGTAGTGGTACTTTGCTATGCGTAAATTTGTAAGCGTAGTTTTGAAACTTTGCCTACAAACTCTGATGAGTAGATGCGCACTATGATGCGTAAATTTGCACTGGCGTAGTTTCTGCTCATCCCTGACTGTGATCGATGTACTAAATATAATACGCAGAGAGCTCTGCTGAGTTAGGGTAGGAACACACTAGACAAAATCAGATGTGCGTTTTCCACTATGTGCTATGGAAAACGCATATGAGATTCTGCCTAGTGTGTTCCTACCCTCAGGGATAGCTTAGGTAGATTGCTGTTGCTGTGTGTCCAGTGCTCTTTAGCTGTTGGAGAGGTGTTCTGCCACTAATTTTAATAACTAATTTTGGTAGGATTAGTGTTCCTTGTTTAAGTGTCTTGTGTTCTTGGGTGGGGGGTTCTTGTTGGGGGTCTTGTTGAGTGGGGTTGGTAGGATTAATGTTCTGTGATTCCGTGTCTTCTGTTCTGCTGGGGGGCGGGGGTTGGTGGCACTGGCGTAACAATAGGGGATGCGACCCCTGCCCCCGCTCGGTGCCATTTTGAGGTGCTGGAGGGGTCGCAGCATGAGGGGAAAGTCGTGGCCACAGTCGGCAGTCCCTCACCTCGGCGCTCTCCCCCCTGCGCTCCCCTCCAGCTTAACGAGTGTCCGGGCAGCGGCGGGCAGCGGCAGGCAACAGCTGATACATACCTTCCGTCTTCCGTGCGCTCCAGCGTGCATTCCTCACTCTGGTCTCTGACGCGACTTCCTGTTCCTGGGGGGGGGGGGGGGGGGGCGCTCCGAATTTCTGCAGGGGGGCCCGCTCCGAATTTCTGCAGGGGGTCCGGTGGGGCCTAGTTACGCCCCTGGTTGGTGGGAGTAGTGTTCTGTGGTTAAGTGACTTGTGTTCTGCTGGAGGTGTTTTCCATGGTTGATTTGTTGGTTTCTGGCTGCTACCTACTGGGGGAGGGGGGTTCAGGGGTGGGTGAGCTGTGGTTAAAGGAATACTTCAGTGTGAAAAAATAATGATTTTAACTTACTTGCGGCTTCTTGCAGCCCCCTGGAGTCATCTGGTGCCCACAGCATTCTCCAGATGTCCTTTGGCCAGCGGCGACCCCCGCAAAGCTGGCCTGTAGCGATTTTTGTGTACTGCGTAAAGCACTTCCGTCCGCAGGAGTGCAATCAGAGTGCACACGGCTCGGGGGAGCAAGCCAGCGGGAGCGCGACATGGCGCAGATGAATGACAAACTGCGACTCAGCCAGGCTTTCTGGCACTATTGTAGGTGACAGGAGCCACCCAGGGAGATGGCTAGGGACGAACAACCTTAAGATTCACGGGGATAGGCCAGCCAGCATTTTCCTGAATACTTGTGTTTAGGGATGGTAGTAAAATCTACCGATCACCATCTGCTTTCCATTAGAATCGACTTCCACTGCCTGTCTTTGGTAATATCTGTATTACCTTGCATGATTTTACTTCATAAGAAAAGGCGGCATGGTTTGCGGGTATGGCCTGTGCTTGGGCGGAATTAAAGGCACCAAAACTTCTGTGCCTATAGGCTCCTGAACTGTAAATCCGGCCCTGTTGCTATGTGAAGTTCTCCAGCACAGTGCAGCACAGCAACAAAATATTGTGATTTGTGGTCTTTGGAAAACATAATTGTCACCTGAGTTAAGTGACATTCAGTTCACCAATGCACCCAAGTGTCCACTATTGTTACTTTTGCAGTATTGACCCATATAAAAACCTCACTGGCACTGCAGTTCACTTGCAGGGCATTTTTTGGTGATTGTTTCACATTTCATAAAACATTTGTCACGTGAGTTAAGTGACATTGAGTTCACCAAAGCACCTGTCCACTACTTTGGCTGCATTTGCTGTAAAGTTCTGTGGATTTATACACATCTCACTCTATTACAGCTGTGGCAATTTTGTTTATTTATCTGATGTTAAAAAAAAAAAAAAAAAACATGGCAGGCCGCAACGCAGAGGTAGTAGGGGTCGTGCTGACGCGATATGCTGTGGCCGTAGTATATTGCCTATGTCTTCAGAAGGCACATACCTTGAACTCACAAAATGCCGAAGACATGACTGGCTTACACAGCACACCCAATCTTCTATTGCTTCTGCTAGGAACCTTGTGGCCCCAGCCTCATCCTCCTTTGATATGGGCACCTGACCTGAAGTACCACTTCCTCCATCACCAAAGCCCCTTCAATTGGTGTGTAATGTGATTTCTGCCCTTAAGACATTAAAATACGACTCTGTGTAAAATACTCATTTTGTCATGGAAATTTTGCCATTGATCCCCCCTCCCCCGCTCCCCTTACTGGCATGCCACTGTCCAGGTGTTAGGACCCTTTAAATACCTTTTAAATAAGTTTCGTGAAATAGTGCCATTAGGTTTAGCATTCACCTGCCCATTGAAGTCTATAGTGGTTTGCCGCATTTGTTGGATCACGAACAGACACGAAATGTTTGTCCATCACTGGTATTCAGTTAGGCCCCATTCACGGCAAAACGCTCAAACGCTAGCGCTTTTTAAAAGCGCTAGCATAATGAAACCCTATGGGCCCATTCTTAATTGGGCGATTTGCGCAAAAACGGGCAAAAATGCCAAACGCAAACGCGTCGCCTGCACCATTTTCAGGCGATTTCCCGGCGATCATGTTTCAGTGCTATAGAAGCGCTAAACGTGATCGCCACAAAATCGCCACACTGTTCAGTGATTTTTCCGCGTGAAATCGTGGAAAAATCACTCCTGAAAAACGCCGGCAAAAATTGCTGGCGTTTTGAAAACGCAGGTGTGAATAGAGCCTTACTATTTGTATCCAATATCAAATAGGTAGTGTTCTAATTTTTAATAGATTTTTGTCAAGTTCATTTTTTTTTTATCAAATCTATCCTGTAATCTATAGAGAATGTATGTTAGTGTATGGCTAGCTTTTATTTTGTCCAGAAATTCCAGACATGAAATAAAATTGCCTGATGTTTTGGACAAGAAGAAGAAAGTGTTGCTGCTTGCTGCTGTGTACACAAGTGAAGATATTTCTTTCTGATTCTGGCTCCGCAGGAGAGTACACTGTGTGACTCAACAAACATAACCACAGCCATCTTCTCAGTCCCTAAAGCAAACCTGTCTGGATCAAAGCTAAGCACAGTAAATATGGCTCCTCAGCCCGCGAACATGAAAGAGGAGAGAAACTTTTATTCTTTCATTCCGTTTGATTTTTTTGTACAGGTCACTGAAGATTACAGCAGCATAAAAACAAATGGAGAAAAAAGGTTTGAGAGAGTGCGAAAATGGGGATAGAGTCTGTTTTATCATACAAAGAACATTCCAATTGTACCTTTCAAAAGCTACAATGGTTTGCTTAGCCGTTTATTAACTGAAGGAGTTCATAGATGGTTGCTTTTGCTTTGCCCAAGGGAGTGTAGAGCGTTGTCACCTTTGACAGACCTATAGCATAGGGAAGTGTCACTTTTGTTATAAAACTGCCATAAACATAGCCTAGTACTGCAAAAAGTGTTTTGTATTTGAATGTTCTTAAAAATGTTCCAATTTGCAGTAAGCTGAAAATGTCCAAAACTGACAGTAAAACTGAGATCGCACTACTTGGAGTACAGACAATTCATAAAGTCCCATTATTAAAATCAATGTAAAATGAAAAACAATAAAACAAACAAACAGACACTTACCTAAGGAGAGGGAAGGCTCTGGGTCCTATAGGGCCTTTCCATTCCTCTCACGGTCCCCTTGTTCCAGCCCCGTTCCAATCTGCTGAAAATAAGTGACAAGGGCACTTGGGATGGGAAATTGATTACTGTTGAGGTTAATGTAAAGCAAAAAAAATAAAATAAATTAAAAAAAAAAGATGGAGAGTGAAGGCTCAGGGTCCAATAGAGCCTTCCGGTTCCTCTCATGGCCCCCTCGTTCAAGCTCTGTCAACCCTGGTAGCAATATCCGACCTGCTCTGTGCCGCTGCGGGAGGCTTCGGAAGGCTTCAGGAGCCGGGAAGTCTCGTGGGAGGATTCATAAGTCTAACTCGCGTGTTGCTCCTGAGTTCAAAGAAGCACCAAAGAACAGTGGCACATGCCATGGATCTATTCTGGGGTGCCATGAATGGGCAGAGGCAAAGCTGTGGAGCTGTGGAGGCCCTGTGGTGGCATAAGGGGAGCTGTGGTCCCTCTATGTGGGGTATGCTGTGGTGCCTCTATGGGGGCATGTTGGGTGCTGTGGTGCCATGTTGGATGCTGTGGTGCCATGCTGGATGCTGTGGTGCCTTTATGGGGGTATGTAGGGAGCTGTGGTTATTCTATGGGGACATGCTGGGAGTTTTGATGCCTCAATCGGAGGCCCGTTGAAGCATGGGAGGGGTCCAATAGAAGGTCAGGGAATGCTATGGAGGGACTGCAGCAGGCCAGCCTGCCCAGCAGAAAGCCAAGTAACTCGGCCTTGTTATGTTTAAGTGACACTGCTTATTTATGTGATATGCAGCATTTATTTATTGTATTAATGTAGAGGGGGGCCTTCATCCAACATTTTGCTGGGCAGGCCTAATTAGACTGCTGTTAAGTTAATGTAAATGTAGCTCTTCCCATGACCACACCCAGATTCTGGTGCGTGGCCCCACCCATTTTCTGGCTGGCGTGCCCAAAAGTGCCCCGGATCTCTTAGGAACCTAGCAACGCCCCTGCATGACACACTCGGGAGCCGCACTTTAGTACAGTACACCAGGCTGACAGCCAAAGAGGAGAGCACAGAGGAGCGACGGACACCAATGGACCTGTTTCCCTGCACATTAGGAGAGGGACAGATTCCGAAGCTTGTGGAGGGGGCGGGGAGGGAAGCGTATCAGTGAGCAGGCAAGTTAGGAGTTCCAAACCTCCGGTTGCCCTGCAAGTACTGTGACGGAGGAGGGGCAGTCACTGAGCAATGCTGGCCACTCTTCCATTAAGTCTCCCTATTGCCACTGATGTGAGGTTTGATGTTGGGGCTGCGATCACAGCCACTGCACAGAAGCACACAAAGGAGGGATGCAGGCATGGTGCCCATGGCATGAGCCGTGCCTGCACCCCTACAGAGGCGCC
Source organism: Hyperolius riggenbachi (assembly GCF_040937935.1). NCBI lineage: Eukaryota > Metazoa > Chordata > Amphibia > Anura > Hyperoliidae > Hyperolius > Hyperolius riggenbachi. Next base: position 102,718,491 of record NC_090652.1, read on the forward strand.
ACTGTTTCTGTGCAATATGAGGGGCTATGTATAATATCCATTCAAAGTATATTCATTCAGTTTACCTTTCTGCTACACAGATTTAGTAAGATTGGACAAAAAAAAGATTATGGATCATTAGTGGGCACCAGGAATATTATGGAAAGAACTTTTTTCTATGCACAGAATTCTAGGGAACAACCAGAATTACATTTTCACCAAGAATTCTTGAAACGTACAGAGCTGGACTGAAATGATTGTATTTATTTCAACAAAAGTAGTTTAGATTTTGGGGCTAACTGCACATGAACAAGGAAGAAGGAAGAATGGTAGTGCTGGCAGGTGAGTGCGAAAAGTATTTTACTCAATTTCAGCAGGAGTTTATGTCTGTTTCGGTAATAACTGTATTTCCTGAAACCTCATACTATACCTCTTTCTTTCCCCAGCGGTGTCTGCTCTGCTCCCCCAGCAGAGATATGGTTAAATGATCGCAGACTATTTGCCAATATATTCTACAGCTATCAGCTTGTGGAGTCACTGGATGAATGATAATGATTAAAACGGGCTCGATGGCCAGATCCATCACACAGTGGATGTTCTCTCTGCCTGTGGTTCTATTGGACTATTGATTTAACAGCACGTTAATGCTGCATGTACATTCTGTTTGTATTTATCAGCCAAGTGTGAACTTAGCAGTAGTTTCACTTTGCTGTCGTTCTGCAAAGCCTTTTTGTACTGTGGTTTGACTTGGAGTCAGAATGGTTAAATTGTGAAAAAGACCCCATATAAGCTGCTAGAAATGACCTTATTTTTAGGATATCAACCTACCAAGCTAGTCCATAGTCTCTCTGTCGGAGGGCCCCACCCTTTTCGGAGGAAACCAAGTCTCTCTGTCTGTCTTTCTTCTTCATTTCACACTCTTTTATGACTAATGTACAGAACTATGTAAATATATGAATATACTGTATAGGGAATAAATATATGAAATGTATTCCCTATGCTGTAATACGTTTTTTTTTTTTTAAACTGTTAATATGAAGGTAAACTAGTGACAATACAAAGTGTGTGGTTTAAATTTTAAAGCGTACTCTCTTGCTTCTGAATTCTTTGTGGTATGTGTGGTATGTGCTACCCGCGTCTGCATGGTTTTCCCCCGGGCATTCCGGCTTCCTCCCACATCCCAAAAACATACAGATAAGTTAATTGGCTTCCCCCTAAATTGGCTCCAGACTATGATACATGCATTACACAATATATACATAGACATATGACTATGGCAGGGATTCGTTTGTGAGCCCCTCTGAGGGACAGTTAGTAACAAGACAATACACTCTGTACAGCGCTTCTGTAACGATTGGTGTCAGCAACACAGATGTTTTCTGATTATTGGTGATCTGCAGTATCACCAATAATACAGATGCTATACCTGATTATGTGGTGATCTGCAGTATCACCAAAAATACAGATGCTATACCTGATTATGTGGTGATCTGCGGTATCACCAATAATACAGATGCTATACCTGATTATGTGGTGATCTGCAGTATCACCAATAATACAGATGCTATACCTGATCATGTGGTGATCTGCAGTATCACCAATAATACAGATGCTATACCTGATTATGTGGTGATCTGCAGAATCACCAATAATACTAGTATAGCTAGACACAGGACACCCAATGTGATATTGTGTTTGGTGCAACAGTAAACGGAGAAGTTATCTCCCGAGAAGCAGGAGATGCAGACACTACTGCAGCCAAGGATTCCCTGAGGAGCAGGGAATCAGACTGCACTGCAGCCAGTGGACCCCTGAGGGGCAGGTTCCCACTGACTGTGCTGCAAGATAATCTCCTGAGATGGAGATAATACAGACAGTACTGCAGCCGAGGATTCCCTGAGGAGCAGGGAATCGGATGGTACTGCAGCCAGTGGACACCTGAGGGGCAGGGACCACTGACTGGACTGCAAGAGTGATAACTGGTGTAATGAGAGATATGATTGGACTGCAGCCAGGGACTCCCTGAGGAGCAGGGAATCAGACTGTACTGCAACCAGTGATTCCCTGAGGGCAGGGAATCAGACTGTACTGCAACCAGTGGACTCCTAAGAGATAGAGACCACTGACCAAGCTGCAGGATGGCCCTCTGAGGAGCAATTAACCATAAGCCTGTGCTTGCAGCTGATGAACACCTGAAGAGCAAGTGTCACAGATAGTACAGTAAGACTGATCACCCAAGGGTTGGGTGACAGTCAGAAAGGTCAGACAAGGAAAGTCGGCAACACACGGACAGATAAAGTACAGAGACAGAAGACTGATTCGGTATCCGGATAATAGGCGGAGGTACCGAATCAGCAAGCAGGAGAGTGGTCAGGAAAGCCAGAGGTCATAACCGGTAACAGTATATATATCAATCCTAGTCTTAGGTGTAAGGTCCTTGGTCTCAACACCTGGGAACTAGTCTAATAGATAACAGTAGCAATGTAGCAATCTCCTAGTCTTAGGTGTGAGGTCCTTGGTCTCAACACCTGGGAACAAGTCTAACAGATAAACAGTAATACTTTAACGGCTATCACCGGAATCTGACTAAAGAGAGTCTGAAGCGAGAATAGATCTCGCTTCAGACCTCATATATAGCAGGGGCACGTGTGACCCTGCTAAACCACCGCTATCCCGCGGCTTAACGGGGGTCCCTGTCCCCCCAAATCCCCTCCGTAATGCAGGGGAGCGCTTCCGCATTGGGGCAGGGCTAACCACCGCAGCCCTGCCCCACGCGCGTCTGTCAGCGTGTATCTCCGCCTCTCCCCGCCCCTCTCAGTCTTCCTTCACTGAGAGGGGCGGGGGAGAGGCGGCGATGCGCTGGGAGGCAGGGCTGCAGCCGTTAGCCCTTGCCTCCAGGAAGCAAAATCAGCGACCAAGTCTGCGACCAAGGTTTGCGGGGGTGGGTTGGGGGGTCAGGGACCCTCGTTCAGCCGCGGGATAGCAGCGTTTTAGCAGGGGCACACATGCCCCTGCTATATATAAGAGCTGAAGCGAGATTTAGTCTCGCTTCAGTGTCTCTTAAGTGTGAATTCACAGCTCCGGCTGGTTCTAACACACTGTAAGATCTGACTGGGGTCTGAGCGCTCACATGTAAGCTTTCGCAACAGCAGACAACTTGCAACTGACAGGCAAGTCCTATATATACCCAGAGTGCTCCACAGCGCCGCCCCAGTCACTCAGCCAATCCGGAAGATAGCTGGAGTCAGCTGATCGGCATGATCAGCTGACTCCCCTTCTGTTAGCATAAAGGTCCTGTCGCCTGGCGCGCGCGTAGCTCTCAACCTGTGTGCACTAGAAGGACCAGGCGAACCAGCAGCATGTAGCCGCGTGGCAGAAGCCGCCGGCTGGAACGCGGAGATAGCCGCCCTGCCACTTTTCCATGCGGCGGCATCTCCGCTATTCATTACAGCTTCGTAATATGTTGGTGCTATATAAATACTTAAATAAATAAAATAAATGCGTGACCAGGGGTGTGGCGAGGGCGTGATTATAGGTGTGAGCGGGGCCTTTCTTACAGGTGTCTCTTTTTATCTCAAAAAGTTCCCAACTGCTCAACCCTACTAAGGTATCAAAAAAGTCTCACTGTACTTTTTACTTTCCATGGCTGGAAAAAGCCCCATGGGCGGCCATCGGGGCACCAGGTGGCCATCGGGACACCAAGAGCTGCAGAGAGGGACCAAAATGACTTCTAGGGGCTGGAAGAAGCCCCAGGTAAGTTAAGATATATTAGATTGTTTGCCGTAGGAGTCCTTTAAGGTGAGGGTTTGGCAACTGGTATTGATTACTTTCTCTTTGTTGAAAATCATATTTAAAAAAATGTTGGCAAAATAAACAGCTTGACCCAGCTTATTAAAACCCTGGCTGCCATTTTGGTAACCAATCTTTTGAGCTAAGACCTATAACATACTCTCTCTCTCACACACACACACACACACACACACACACACACACACACACACACACACACACACACACACACTTTTACACACAAGTTAGTCAGGGCACGGAGGTATCACACACACACACACTTTTACACACAAGTTAGTCAGGGCACGGAGGTATCACACTCACACACAAACACACACACACACACACACACTGACACACTCTTTTACACACAAGCTAGCCAGGACATGGAGGTATCTCTTACACACACACACACACACACACACACACACACACACACACACACACACACACACACACACACACACACACACACACACACACACACACACACTCTTTTACACACAAGCTAGCCAGGGCATGGAGGTATCTCTTACACACACACACAAGCTACCCAGGACATGGAGGTATCTCTTACACACACACACAAGCTACCCAGGACATGGAGGTATCTCTTACACACACACACACACACACACACACACACACACACACACACACACACACACACACACACACACACACACACTCACACACACACACAGACACACACTCACACACACTTTTTTACACACAAGCTGGCCAGGACATGGAGGTATTTCTTACACACACACACTCACACATACACACACAATCACACACACACACTCTTTTACACACGCTAGCTAGGACATGGAGGTCTCTCTTGAAAAGTCACTGAAATAAGCAGACAGTCCGTCTGTAATCGGAGGTGGCATCATCATTCGCTGTTGAAATGTGTACAAGTCCTTATAAGAACCTAATGATGCTTTCATCTTTCTTTCCGGGGGAAAAACTATTTTCTAAATAAACGGTTATGGTAAAAGCAGCATAAAAATTCCCAGCTGATCACAGGAGGCAAAACCTTAGCAAGGCATTATATATTATTACACTGTTGTAAAGATGCCAAATGTACCTTCTTACAATCCTCATACTGAGGCATACATGTATATTCTAAATACATTTGTGCACAAATACATGTCCTTCCATTACAATGATGACAGGAACACAGTTATTTCCATCCTCACACTTTTAGCATAATTGCCTGAGATTGAAGGGCTGAGATAAACACATAGCTTGCAAGAGGGATGACTATCAGGGGTTATTCATACAGACTTTCATGTGTGGCTCAATAAAGATCTGACGCCAATGGCGGTGTATCAGGGGATAGGATTTTAAACAAATCTTTTCACAAGACATGACACTCCTGATGTCACAGTTTTTGCAAGGAAGTGTTATGATCTCCATGGATTGTTTTTTGGTACAGCAGGTTTTTCTGTTTGTTTTTTCTTTTTCCCTCAACTTGTCCTAATTTTGAGTTTGCTACTTTTGTCTTATTAGCAAAGTGCTTTTCTTTTTAACAGATTTTCCAATGCCAGATCAGGTCTTCTCAGCACCCGTTCGCTGCCTGTGCCGAATTGGGCACCACCATAAATCGTAATGTTAAAAGGTCTATAGCAGCACACAAGGATGTGTACGTTAAAAAGGGGGCGCTGGGAAAAAAGGGCGCGGGGTTTTAAACAATAAACATGGATAACGTTTAAACATATAATGTACTATATTTCGTTTAAATATTCGTTTTTATAAAGTTATAAATCATTAAATAATGTGCATGAAATCGGCAATTGTGAAAACGTTAATCTTCCGTTTAAAAAGTGAAATGTATAATAACGTTTAAAAAAAAAAATTAGTAAGTAACCCTCCCTGTACCTACCCCTAACCCCTAGACCCCCGTATTGGTGCCTAAACCTAAGACCCCCCTGGTGGTGCCTAAACCTAAGACCCCCCTGGTGGTGCCTAAACCTAAGACCCCCCTGGTGGTGCCTAAACCTAAGACCCCCCTGGTGGTGCCTAAACCTAAGACCCCCCTGGTGATGCCTAAACCTAAGACCCTCCTTAGTGATCACTGTATTGTGTGTAGAATAATGTTTTAGAAACAGTAAGGGATAAAATATATTACAATGTACGTTACGTACTGATCGCTTTATTTTGTGAATAATAAAGTTTTACAAACAGTAAGGGATAATATTTAAAATAATGTTTTATTGAAATAGGAAACGTAAATCATCACAAGCAGTTATAAAACATTAAAAATCTTCGGGCGCCGTTGGAAAACTTTATTATTCTCGGGCGCCCTTTTTTCCCGTTCGGCGCCCAGTAAACGATATTTGTTATGGGAGTGAATGGCGGCGCCCGATTTGTCCACTAGCCTCCTGCGCCCTTTTTTACTGTTACCCACAAGGATTTCTCAAGAAATCCCTGTAATGTAGGTGTTAGCAATAACAAGACCCTGAATTACGTGTCTGTCCTGCAGAGCAGGATCATCCACCAGGCAACCTAAGCAGGTGCCTGGGGCTTAGTGGGTGTCAGGGGCCCACCTGCCACCATCTCTGACCTCTCTCCACTTCAGCTTACTAAAAGAAACACTGTGGCGTTGCTAGCCCTAAACATCAGTGGCATGTGCCCCTTATCTATTCTGGGGTGCCCTGGATGACCCCCAGGCAGAGTAGAGGCACCACAGCACCCAGCATGGCACCACACAGTACCCAGCATGCCCCACAGAGGCACCACAAAACCCAGCATGGTATTAAAGCACCCAGCATGCCCCATCGCACCACAGCACATGGCAATGGGGGTTATGCCGGGTGCTATGGAGCCTCTATGGGAGCATATTGGGTGCTGTGATGTCATGCTAGGTGCTGTGATGCCTTTATGGGGGCATGCAGGGAGCTGTGGCTGTTCTATGGGGCATGCTGGGAGTTGTCCTTGGGAGCATGGGAAGGGGTCCACTAAAAGGTCGGGGAATGCTATGGGGAGAACTTCCAGACAACCTGGTGACAGGCCACCCCACCCAGCAGAAAGCCATTACTGCAAGCACAGAGGTAACTCTGCCAAGTTATATTTAAGGGACACTGCCTATTTATGTGATATTGCCTTTTTATTTTTTTATTTAGACATGGGGGCTTCATCCAACATTTTGCTGGACAGGCCTACTTAGACTGCTGTTAAGTTCATGTAATTTTTGCTCCACCTATGACCACACCCACATTCTGGTGTATGGCCACACCCATTTTTCAGCTGGAGTGCCCAAAAGTGCCCCGGATCTCTTAGGATCCTATCAACTCCCCTGAAGAACCACAAGGGGTGCCAAATCTACTACCTTGTCTAGGGTCCCATTACATCCTAAATCATGTCCTCTCCCCTGAAGTGCTACAGTTAGGAGGGGGAAAGTATTTAACATATCCCTGGAGCTTCATTGAGAGCAGGGTAAGCTATCATTTGCCTCACCCTGCACCCAACTGAACAGTGACAAGGTGATAAATACTCCCCACTGCTGCTCTATTCCAGTGTAGCATATGCAGCTGGTTGACTGGATTAGTATTGCTCAGCCTCACTTCTGTTTCGGGGCAGGCATAAGCATAGGGGGGGGGCATCTCCTGCGGGCACAGGGGTGGCAACTGGCAAGTAGAGATGGCCCGAACCTCTGATTTTCGGTTTGCAAACTTCCGCAAAAGTTTGGTTCGCGCAAACTTTCGCGAACCGCAATAGACTTCAATGGGGAGGCAAACTTTGAAAACTAGAAACACTTATGCTGGTCACAAAAGTGATGGAAAAGATTTTTTAAGGTGTCTAACATCTAAGTTTTTGCATGGATGAGTGGGATAGACGCCAAAAGTCCCAGGGAAAAATCTGGATTTGACGCGCAGCAGATAGACCGCATAAGATAGACCTGCTCAACTGAACTATGTGTGAAATTGAAGTCAGGGTGTCTCTGTAGCTAAGATCTGTACCATGTGCTGTTGCCACCTGCTGCTATTGACTGTCAAACTGCTGTAGTGTCTATGTAGATATTATCTGTACCATGTTGATGTTGCTAAGCCAATTGCCGTTATGTCCACAAAAAATTCCGGGTGCGGCTCCTGCCGTACTTGGCGAATAAAGTTGATTCTGATTCTGATTCTGATTTAAGGGCAGAAATCACATTGAATGCTAAATTGCAGGCCTAAAGTGCTTTAAAACATCTTGCATGTGTATACATCAATCAAGGAGTGTAATTAGAGTACTGCTTCACACTGACACACCAAACTCACTGTGTAACGCACCACAAACAGTTGTTTGTGTAGTGACGGCCGTGCTGGACTGGTGCGCACCACGATGAGAGTGCAGGTGATGGCGGCTTTCAAGCCCATATGGTCGCCCGGCTGATGTAGCTGAATGACAGAACAGTGACTGTCCAGCTGATTAAATTTGGTCTGTCCACAATGAAGCAACGACCTTAGTATAGTGGGTGTGCCCCCCCCCCCCCCCCCCCGAGACACTCATATAGCCGGCGGTCATTGCTTCATTGTGATACGCAAGCCCCTTCACCGCGGCAAGGTAACGATCACGAAGGGGAATTGGCACATGTACATGCCTTTCGTTTTGTTGTTGCAGCTGCAGTGCAGCCAGAAAAATTAAGCAGGCATGTACACGCACCAGAAAAATTATTATAGCGGCCGCTGCTAGCAGCGGCCTTAAGAATTCAGGAATCCACCTGGAGTCCTGGACCCTTTTGGTGGTGGCGGAGAAGGCAGTCAAGCGGCCTGCAGGCAGAGATGCTGTGTGTGGAGATTGACTTAGTCTTTGGGCAGGCCTGAGCATGCTTTGCAGACCAGGAATCCGTGGTCAGATGGACCCTTGACCCAATGCTGTGTGCCAGAGATGTCACCACTTGCCTTTCAACATCACAGTACAGTTTAGGTATCGCCTTTTTTGAGAAAAAATTGTGGCCTTGTAGCCTTATTGCATTCTCTTGCAACCAGGAATTTGTGAGTGCATTTATTTACATATACAGTATATTATTGTAATGTCAACATATCACAGTATTGGCGCTTGGCGTTTTCTCCTTTGTGTTTTTTCCTGTCCTCGGTTCTCCTTGGTCCATCCAGAACCAGATTTACATCTGTTCTTTGCTTTGTATTGTACACAGCTTATTCCCCTTTTTTTCTGTAGGATACACGGTGAGATTTTGTTAACTGTATTAATATTCCTCCCCAAAATGAATGGTATTTCTTTGTTCAGGTTACCCTTGTCTATGCAGCCTTTCCTGGGAGAAGGTGCCATCGTTCCTCACAAATTAAATGTCCAAATGAAGACCTGGCAGTGAAATCAGAAATAAACGACAATTAATGTCCAATTTTCATTGTACCTGGCAGCAATATTCATCACAGCTGAGAATATAGTGGCTCTAATTATTTTGGAAGCAGAAAGGAAAAGCCAGCTTCTTATATGGAACATAATTTCTCATAGACAGTCCCTCTGCAACACGATATGTGGCCTACAGCAAGCCGCAGCTAGCCACAAGGCAATCCAAATGGTTCCCAGTGGCACAAAGTGGAGCAGGACTATAGATAGGCTTCCAAGCTGCATAATTTTTTGCAATTGCTTTGGATGGTTGGGAATTCTTGTCTTCTTTTATTAACAGAACTGATATAACATGGGTATTGTCAGCATCCACTTAAGCGAGACTGTGACTCCTCTTTTTCTACAACTAAACTTAGGCGTACTTAACAGCTGCAAAGAACTGATGCAACAATGCTAAGGTATACCTAACTTTCCACTTTTTAAAAAATAGGTATACCTGAGATCAGTGCTCAGCTAGCCATTTTGCTCTTTAATAGTGTAATGTTCCACTTTACAGGCAAAATGTGCTGTTGTAAAATTGCTTGAAAAGTCAAGTTTCACTTTCTTTTAACCATTTTAGTAGTACAGTGTTTGGTGTATTAGAGTCAGAATAAGAGAACCCGAGGTGTGCTCAAAACAACAACAACAACAACAAAAATAGGCTACCTGATCTGAGGTATACACAAGCAAATGAGCACTACCATAATTGTGCATCTATGTGCACCCCAATTGTGCCCTGTGGCAATCAAACATATACTAGTTCTACAACTGAGAAAAAGGGAAAGTCATCCTGGGCAAATCTGAATCTCTATAAATCACCACTAAGTCAGATCTCTTGTGAAATACTATCTTTATTACAACAAGCTAGGTACATTAAAAACAACAAAAAAATATATAAAAAAACAACTCCAAGAGGCTGCCAATTATAATTGATATTCACCTCCACCCATAATAGTAATAATACATTCAAATTTGATCTCTGATTCTCTGGTCAACGCAGGCACTGCATGTGACCATAGGAAACTATATAAAGTGCTTTAAGTGCTAATACAGTAAGTGCCGGTGACTAATAGCAAGAAAAAAGAAAAAAAGGAATGCGTGCATGCCCACGCCCCCACAAAAAAGCGGGCGTGCGCATACACGCATATGTGCATCAAACAATCCAATGTACCGTCAATCAATCCATGTCTGTCAATACAGAAACAATCAACAAAAACTCTCAATACTGTGCCCAAAAGGGGGCACATCTGTGCATGCCCACCCCCACACACAAACCAGTGGGTGCATACCTCCCAACTTATTGAGATGAGAAAAAGGGACACTTAAGTCACGCCCCTGCCACACCCCTGGCCACACCCCACCACGCCTCTAGTCATGCATACCATAAAGATTTCATAAGAGAAATATGTTGTTTTAGAATTCAAACCACATTGGTCCTTTCTATCCTGGTTCATTTTCCTTCATAGTAACATTTTAAAATTAGTAATCTATAAATTTAAAGGGTGGGGAACAAGTTTAGAGTCAATCAAACACATTTTTAGTATAGAAATATATATATTTACATAGAAAGAGGGACAAAGTCCTGAAAGAGGGAAAAATGAGGGTGAAAGAGGGACAGGGCTCCCAAAGAGGGACTGTCCCTCTGAAAAAGGGACAGTTGGGAGCTATGTGGGTGTGCGCATGCACACAGGTCCCCACATATAACAATCAATAAATACACAAAAACAATTAAATACAAATGATACAGGCAGAAAACAAACCACATGTGTGTATACAAATCACTCAATATATAGTCAGAGATTCCTCCCTCTCCTTACAAAACCTTGTCTCAGTGTTAAATCACAGATGTGCTAAAATAGTGTTAAAAGCGCCTGCTTACCAGAGAGGAGATGTGTGGGGGGCCCAGGGAGGTGCCTTAGTTTTTGGACTAGACCTTCTCCTCACGGGGGAACCTAGTCTTGAAGATGCCTGTTCTGTGGGGGCAGCGGTAAGAGCCAGGCCAGCTGAGACAGGAAGCTGATAGAGCAGAGGAGGTGGAGAGAACAGACCTATGGAAACAGAGGTGACCTAACTGCTATACCAGCCCACTGTGCCAGCATGCTTTCCCTTAGCTCTGTCATGTGTCCCCTCTGTAACTGACTTTCTCCGGTTTGTTTATCCAGATTACCTGATGCCCCTCCACCCCTGCCAGGTTGGCATCTTCAAGCAAGAGCTCAGGAAGTAGAGAGGAAAAGAAGAAAGTCAGGTGCAGAGTCAGAGCGAAGGGAGGGTGGACTGGCACAGCGTACTATAGCAGATAGGTCACAGCTGTTCCCTTCCGTCCTCTGCTTTGTGTCTCAGCTGGCTCGACTCTTTATTGCTGCTGCTAAAGGATAGACATCTTCGGGACTTGGCTGGTTGAGTTCTTCCATATTGCTTTCTGGCCGGCCAAAGTCCAAAAACTTAAGTTACCCACAGGCTTCCTTGCACATTGGCCACGTTAGCACATTGGCCTACTGGTATCAGTCCAATGATTTGGGTTGGAATAAACTGAATAACAGCTATACGCATGGAATATTTAGTTGGCTCGGTGGGCTATCCCATTGTGTAAGGGACATGTAATTGCTAAGTGGTTCTAAGCACTTACCAGCACTGTAGTGGTGTAAATTGTTCAATCTATACATTATTTCTGAACAGGCAAAATTAGCTGGCTATTAGATGGCTATTTCAACTTGGCGGGTGGTATGCATTATGCACATACGTCTAGGTAAAGAAAAAATCCAGTTTAAAAGAGAGGCTATTAGTTTGTAAATGTGTTACTTGCTTTTACACCTTATTGTCATTGGATAAAAAAAAAGAAAAAAAGAAAGGGGAGAGAGGTGGGAGGTAGAAGGTAGGCACAGCCTACTACCTATACAATTGTAGTTATATTATCTGTACATTTCTAAAAGGAAACTGTCATTTCCCTACAGATGCAAAGATCTGGTGCAAAAATCCTCTAAGGGGGAAAAAAAGGAAAATGACACCATATGCCGGTGCTCAACACACCATATTGTATTTTAATTATAAAATACTTTAATTTCAGCCAACTTTTCTTCTAAAATTGTCTAAAAAGTCACTTCCTTGCAAGCATGGAAACAGTGCATTGTTTGGAGTACAGAACACTAATGTTACTGTTCAGATTAAAATTCAACTAAAATTATTAGTGGTGCTCAGCAGAGCTCGAATATTCGAGTAGCTCGAATATTCGAGCTCTTTTTCAGCTATTCGAGCTCGGTATTCGAGCTCCGAATAGCTGTAGCTATTCGAATGGGCTATTCGAGAACACTCGAATAGCCCATTCACTATTCGAGCTATTCGAGCAAACCGGCGCTATTCGAGCTCGGTACCGAGCTCGAATAGCGTCATAGCCCAGATTGATGTGCTTAGAGCCAATCAGAGGGCTCCCAGGCCCTCTGACGGCAGCCAATCACAGAGGGGGACCCTGGCCAGCCCCTACCCTATAAATAGCGGCCGCCATGTTCGGGTTTTCCATGCTTGCCTGAGACTTGTACAGAGAGAGATCTGCTCCTTTGTGCTTTGGCTTAGCAAGTGCTCTATTGTGTTCATTTACCTAGCGTTTTTGCTCACCTACACCTGCCATATACACCTGTATTGTTGTTATTTAGATAGACATTGTATTTTAGTTAGTAGCTTGTGTGTTACATTAGAGACAGGCAGCTGCTGCAAGCTTACAGGTTTAGGCCTCAGGGGGGCCTTGCCTCTGTGGGCAGCTGTCCTCTGTTTATTTCTCTCATCATCTATACCAGTATTTCTGCTGTCCTTTACTAATAGTATTGTAGTTATACTGTACTAGGAGTAGGACACTCACTGACTGTCACTGTTTATAGGCTACTAGCTAGCTCCTGCGTGTGTGCACTCACTCACTGTCTGTGTGTACACACACTCTATTTCCTTCTGATTACTGATTGATTATTGTTAGTTGTACTTACTTACTACTTACTCTTACTGTACCCGTAGGGACACTCACTGTCACTGTTCATATAGGCTACTAGCTCCTGCGTGTGCGCACTCACTGTCTGAGTGTACACACACAACACACACTCTATTTCCTTCTGATCGCTGATTGATTATTGTAATTAGTTAGTTCTACTTACTGTTACTACTTACTCTTACTGTACTAGGAGTCTAGGACACTCAGTCACTGTGTTCATAGGCTACTAGCTCCTGCGTGCGTGCACTCACTGTCTGAGTGTACACACACCCACACTCCATTTCCTTCTGATCGCTGATTGATTATTGTTATTAGTTAGTTCTACTTACTGTTACTACTTACTTACTCTTACTGTACTAGGAGTCTAGGACACTCAGTCACTGTGTCCATAGGCTACTAGCTCCTGCGTGCGTGCACTCACTGTCTGAGTGTACACACACCACCCACACTCCATTTCCTTCTGATCGCTGATTGATTATTGTTATTAGTTAGTTCTACTACTTACTGTTACTACTTACTGTACTAGGAGTCTAGGACACTCAGTCACTGTGTCCATAGGCTACTAGCTCCTGCGTGCGTGCACTCACTGTCTGAGTGTACACACACCACCCACACTCCATTTCCTTCTGATCGCTGATTGATTATTGTTATTAGTTAGTTCTACTACTTACTGTTACTACTTACTTACTCTTACTGTACTAGGAGTCTAGGACACCCAGTCACTGTGTCCATAGGCTACTAGCTCCTGCGTGCGTGCACTCACTGTCTGAGTGTACACACACCACCCACACTCCATTTCCTTCTGATCGCTGATTGATTATTGTTATTAGTTAGTTCTACTTACTGTTACTACTTACTCTTACTGTACTAGGAGTCTAGGACACTCAGTCACTGTGTCCATAGGCTACTAGCTCCTGCGTGCGTGCACTCACTGTCTGAGTGTACACACACCACCCACACTCCATTTCCTTCTGATCGCTGATTGATTATTGTTATTAGTTAGTTCTACTACTTACTGTTACTACTTACTGTACTAGGAGTCTAGGACACTCAGTCACTGTGTCCATAGGCTACTAGCTCCTGCGTGCGTGCACTCACTGTCTGAGTGTACACACACCACCCACACTCCATTTCCTTCTGATCGCTGATTGATTATTGTTATTAGTTAGTTCTACTACTTACTGTTACTACTTACTTACTCTTACTGTACTAGGAGTCTAGGACACCCAGTCACTGTGTCCATAGGCTACTAGCTCCTGCGTGCGTGCACTCACTGTCTGAGTGTACACACACCACCCACACTCCATTTCCTTCTGATCGCTGATTGATTATTGTTATTAGTTAGTTCTACTTACTGTTACTACTTACTTACTCTTACTGTACTAGGAGTCTAGGACACTCAGTCACTGTGTCCATAGGCTACTAGCTCCTGCGTGCGTGCACTCACTGTCTGAGTGTACACACACCACCCACACTCCATTTCCTTCTGATCGCTGATTGATTATTGTTATTAGTTAGTTCTACTACTTACTGTTACTACTTACTGTACTAGGAGTCTAGGACACTCAGTCACTGTGTCCATAGGCTACTAGCTCCTGCGTGCGTGCACTCACTGTCTGAGTGTACACACACCACCCACACTCCATTTCCTTCTGATCGCTGATTGATTATTGTTATTAGTTAGTTCTACTACTTACTGTTACTACTTACTTACTCTTACTGTACTAGGAGTCTAGGACACCCAGTCACTGTGTCCATAGGCTACTAGCTCCTGCGTGCGTGCACTCACTGTCTGAGTGTACACACACCACCCACACTCCATTTCCTTCTGATCGCTGATTGATTATTGTTATTAGTTAGTTCTACTTACTGTTACTACTTACTTACTCTTACTGTACTAGGAGTCTAGGACACTCAGTCACTGTGTCCATAGGCTACTAGCTCCTGCGTGCGTGCACTCACTGTCTGAGTGTACACACACACCACCCACACTCCATTTCCTTCTGATCGCTGATTGATTATTGTTATTAGTTAGTTCTACTTACTGTTACTACTTACTTACTCTTACCGTACTAGGAGTCTAGGACACTCAGTCACTGTGTCCATAGGCTACTAGCTCCTGCGTGCGTGCACTCACTGTCTGAGTGTACACACACTAAATTTACTTGTGATTACTACTACTGATTATTGTAACTGCTAGTTGTACTTCCTGACTGTTAATACTTACTTACTGTACTAGGGGACACTCACTCAGTCACCTCACCAACCAACCCACTCCATTAAAGTACCCCACTTTTCACCCGCCCTTTTACAAAACTTTTGTCTATACGCCCAAAACATTGAAGATGTCTGGAAGTGGCAGCCAGCGCGGTTTGGGCAAGGGGAAGGGCAGCAAGGGAATCAGGAAGAGAGGGAGCAGCATTGTGGCAAGCCGCGGCCGCGGGCGCGCCACCATGCACAGTTCCGCAGCAGCAGCAGCAGCGTCAGTGGCTAACATTCCTCCCATAGCCACTGGCCGTGGACGCCTTGGGCGCCGCCCAGGAGGAGCATCTGCAACTCACGCTGCAGAGACACAGCAGCAGCAGCGTGTAGCACCTGCTCCCATTTTCCTCCAGCCGGGTCGGAAACGTCCCATTGAGGAAAAGGATGCAGACACTGTGGTGCAACTCATGACGGAGGATGAGCAGCCCGCCATCAGCTCTGCATCCGAGGCCTCCACCCTCACCACCACCACCACCACCACCCCTGTTCGCAGCAGCCGCCCAGCAGGGTCTGGGGAGGA
This sequence comes from Hyperolius riggenbachi, assembly GCF_040937935.1. Classification (NCBI taxonomy): domain Eukaryota; kingdom Metazoa; phylum Chordata; class Amphibia; order Anura; family Hyperoliidae; genus Hyperolius; species Hyperolius riggenbachi. The sequence goes on from NC_090652.1 coordinate 102,734,354, forward strand.
GGCCAGTTCACCGTCAGTCGCCGACCTCTCATTCAGCACTCTTTTGACCCCAGGCATGATGAGTCAATTGAATGCTGTTGTTGGCGATTTGGAGGAGGAGATGCTGATGGGCACTTTGGGGGAGGAGGGATTGGACAGCAAGACTGTGGCGACAGTCAAGCGTCCCATCCATGCATCAGCAGAGGAGTTTGGGGGGTCATCATCAGAGCAGGACATGTTTCAGGAGGGGCATGATGATGATGACCCGGTGACAGACAGAGACTGGGTGCCAACACATCCAGAGGATGTCGTCCTCAGCAGCTCTGAGGAGGAGGAGGAGGATGCGGTTGTGGGCCTTGCAAGGAGGCGCATCATTGCAAGCATTGGCAGCGTCCCACAGCCTGCTGGTGTCTCAGGCTCAGCAGCAGCAGCAGCAGCATCAGCCAGTACCACCACCAGCCGCACCCAAGACCCCCCCCCCCCCCCCAACCACCACAGGGAAACAGGCAGCAGCGCTTCCATGCCGTAGGGGGATGTTTTTGTCACCAATCTGGCGGTTTTTCACCATGCCCACAGTGTACAGCAAGTACGCCACTTGCAACCACTGTCAGCGGAAGTTGAGCAGAGGTGCAGACCCCTTGAAGTTCAGCACCAGCTCGCTGATCAACCACCTTTCTGCGAAACACTTCCACCAGCATGAGGAGTTCCAGAGGCTGAAGGCATCTGGTGCTGGCAGTGGCACCAATCCCATCACTGCACAGCCTTCAGCAGCAGCAGCAGCAACAGCAGCCACCCGCCCTCCTGCTCCTCCAGCAGCACCAGCAGGAGTGCGGAAACGCCCTGCTCCTCCCCCCTCTGCAACTCCTGCCGCCGACACTGAGGCCTGTTCTGGCAGCCAGTCCTCAGTGGCCTCCTCTGCTCCGTCTGCTGATTCCCGTGCCAGCAAAAAGGCACGCCAGAGCCTTTTGAGCGAGTCCTTCCAGGGGGTGGTTAGGGCTCTGCCTCCCAGCAGCCGTCGCGTGCGGCAGCTGAACGGCTTGCTGGCACGGGCCATGTGCTCCCAACTCCTGCCGTACACGCTCGTGCAGGAGGGGAGCGACATGCGGGCGCTGCTTGCTTGTGCAGCCCCAGACTGGCAGCTCCCCAGCAGACACTTCTTCGCCCGCAAGGCCATTCCTGCACTGCACCGCTTTGTGATGGCCAATGTGGAGCGAGGGCTGGAGCACGCGGTTGGTGAAAGGGTCCACGTCACCATGGACTCCTGGAGCAGCCGCTTCGGGACAGGCCGCTACCTGTCCTTCACTGTCCACTGGGTCAGCTTGGTGGAAGGGGGTGAGGATGGGAGAGCAGCAGCGGGCACAGCAGCAGCAGCAACACAGTGGGTGGTGCCACCCCGCAGGGTCAGGGGAACTGCAGCGGGTTCCTCCGATCCTCTGCCATCCTCCGCCACACCTGGCCAAACCCCCCGCCTCAGCAGCAGTGTGAAGGCCCGCCACTGCCAAGCGCTGCTGCACTTGGTCAGCCTTGGCAAGACCAAGCTGACGGCAGCCCACGTGTTGGCCAAACTCCAGGAGCAGGAGCGGATTTGGCTGACCCCCAGAGGCCTCAGAGTCGGAGAGGTGGTGTCCGACAATGGGGCCAATCTGGTTGCTGCCATAGACAGGGGAAACCTGACCCACATCCCCTGTCTTGCCCACGTGCTGAACCTGGTGGTGCAGAAGTTCCTGCGCACCTACCAGGGGATGGACGAGCTGCTGGAAACGGCAAGGAACGTTGTGCGTCACTTCCGGCGCTCGGCTGCAGCCTGTGCGAGCCTGGAAGACGTGCAAAAGGAGCTGGATCTGCCACGCCATCGGCTGATCATTGACGTTCCGACTCGCTGGAACTCCACCCTGGCGATGTTGGAGCGTCTGGTTGAACAGAAGCACGCTGTCAACCACTACCTTGCCCTGGCCACTGTTTCCGCAGCTCAGAGAAGGGACAAGACCAGCAACATCCCGTCCATCGTCCCCGATGATGACTGGAGGCACATGCAGCAGGTGTGCTTAGTGCTGGCTCCCTTCCTGCAGGCCACAAACATGGTGAGCAGGGACCATGCTATGGTCTGCGAGTGGGTGCCCCTGGTTTCTCTGCTGAACAGGGCACTCGATGCTTTGCTGGCACAGGGAGCGGCAGCCTTGGACCAGCAGGAGCGGCAAGCAGCTGCACAGTCCACCTCTGAGGGGGAGGAGGAGGAGGACTTGGTGGAGGTCCCTGACCTGGCTGCTGATGAGGGGGATCAGCGCAGTGCAGCTGAGTTGGTGCGGGGGTGGAGAGAGGATGAGGCAGCAGAGGAGGAGGATGAGGAGGACAGCACTGACGTCGATGTGCCAGCAGACGTGGCCCGCCTCTTCCCAATGGCAGCGCACATGCTGACGTGCCTGCGCAGGGACCCCAGGGTGATCCAGATGAAGCAGAGGGAGGACATCTGGATCAGCATGATGTTGGACCCACGCCTCAAGGGGAAGTTGAGCCAGTTCCTGCCGCCTGCAGGAGGAGACCCAGCGCAACAAATAAGGAGCTTGCAGCAGGCCCTTGTTGAGCGCTTGGAGGAAGCCTTCCCCCAGCCTTCCACCCCCACTGTCCAGCAGCCAGCACAGAGGCAGCAGCAGGTGCCTGCATCCAGCAGCAGCAAGCGCCCCACAGACCTGCTGTCTCTCAGCCACGAGCTCTACAGGACTGTAGAGGCTCCGGCAGCAGTGACTAGAGAGGAGATGCATGCAGCAGCATCCTCCTCCGGTCACAGCCAGCGCCTGACCCGCATGGTGGCTGACTACATGGGGTCCTACAGCGGGCTTGACAGCGATGCCCCTGTTGATCCCATGGAGTATTGGGTCAAGCGCATGGAGATCTGGAGCGAGCTGGCGCAGTACGCCCTGGAAGTGCTGTCCTGCCCCCCTTCCAGCGTGCTGTCCGAGCGCTGCTTCAGTGCAGCTGGTGGCGTGGTCACCGAGAAACGCTCACGTCTGTCTCACAAGTCTGTGGACAGACTGACGTTTCTCAAGATGAACCAGGCGTGGGTGGAAGGCGAGTTCCTGGCCCCTGTTGTCGGCGAGAGGGGGACATGAACTGGCTGCCGGAACTTAGTACCATCGTTAATGTGCCTTACCACCCTTTACCACCTCCTGGCTCCTGCTCACTAAGCCAGCCTGGTTCACTTTGACTATTACGTCGCCTGCAGCCACACATTTCACACCTACAGTGGGCTGCTGCTGTGTACTGCCCTTCTGCTGTCTGTCTGTGTTTCCCACTGCCAGGGTACACAGAATTACCGTCTGCTGCCACTCTGCCACCAGCTATTACGTCACAACAATAGCTGCTCACACTGCTCCTCCATTCCTCCTGCTGCTGCTGTCTGTCTGTGTTTCCCACTGCCAGGGTACACAGAATTACCTTCTGCTGCCACTCTGCCACCAGCTATTACGTCAAAACAATAGCTATATTGGTTGTAAAACCAAAACCAAAAAAAACCAATAAAAAAAAAAAAAGGTTTAATTTTTCTGAGGTGCCCGGGTTGAAAACTGTGTTGTCCCAGTTGTGTATTGGACACAATGTGGGCTGCACGACCGCTGTCTGGGACCTCCTGTTGTGTTTATTTACAGCCCTGGTATCACCGCTAGGTACCAGGGCTATTATGTCACGCTGCCTACCTGCTGCCACACTCACACTGCTCCTCCATTCCTCCTGCTGCTGCTGTCTGTCTGTGTTTCCCACTGCCAGGGTACACAGAATTACCGTCTGCTGCCACTCTGCCACCAGCTATTACGTCACAACAATAGCTGCTCACACTGCTCCTCCATTCCTCCTGCTGCTGCTGTCTGTCTGTGTTTCCCACTGCCAGGGTACACAGAATTACCTTCTGCTGCCACTCTGCCACCAGCTATTACGTCAAAACAATAGCTATATTGGTTGTAAAACCAAAACCAAAAAAAACCAATAAAAAAAAAAAAAGGTTTAATTTTTCTGAGGTGCCCGGGTTGAAAACTGTGTTGTCCCAGTTGTGTATTGGACACAATGTGGGCTGCACGACCGCTGTCTGGGACCTCCTGTTGTGTTTATTTACAGCCCTGGTATCACCGCTAGGTACCAGGGCTATTATGTCACGCTGCCTACCTGCTGCCACACTCACACTGCTCCTCCATTCCTCCTGCTGCTGCTGTCTGTCTGTGTTTCCCACTGCCAGGGTACACAGAATTACCGTCTGCTGCCACTCTGCCACCAGCTATTACGTCACAACAATAGCTGCTCACACTGCTCCTCCATTCCTCCTGCTGCTGCTGTCTGTCTGTGTTTCCCACTGCCAGGGTACACAGAATTACCTTCTGCTGCCACTCTGCCACCAGCTATTACGTCAAAACAATAGCTATATTGGTTGTAAAACCAAAACCAAAAAAAACCAATAAAAAAAAAAAAAGGTTTAATTTTTCTGAGGTGCCCGGGTTGAAAACTGTGTTGTCCCAGTTGTGTATTGGACACAATGTGGGCTGCACGACCGCTGTCTGGGACCTCCTGTTGTGTTTATTTACAGCCCTGGTATCACCGCTAGGTACCAGGGCTATTATGTCACGCTGCCTACCTGCTGCCACACTCACACTGCTCCTCCATTCCTCCTGCTGCTGCTGTCTGTCTGTGTTTCCCACTGCCAGGGTACACAGAATTACCGTCTGCTGCCACTCTGCCACCAGCTATTACGTCACAACAATAGCTGCTCACACTGCTCCTCCATTCCTCCTGCTGCTGCTGTCGAATTACCTTCTGCTGCCACTCTGCCACCAGCTATTACGTCAAAACAATAGCTATATTGGTTGTAAAACCAAAACCAAAAAAAACCAATAAAAAAAAAAAAAGGTTTAATTTTTCTGAGGTGCCCGGGTTGAAAACTGTGTTGTCCCAGTTGTGTATTGGACACAATGTGGGCTGCACGACCGCTGTCTGGGACCTCCTGTTGTGTTTATTTACAGCCCTGGTATCACCGCTAGGTACCAGGGCTATTATGTCACGGCGAGCTGCCTGCCTCATTGACTGCCTGCTGCCACACACTCATCCTCCTCCTCCTGCTGCTGAATTTACCTCCTGCTGTCTTTGTGTTTCCACTGCCAGGGAGCACATACAATGGCGCTTCCAACATGCGTGCGCCCACCAGCTATTTGTTACGCTCAAAAATAGCTGCATTTCTTTAAAAAAAAATTTGAAAAGAGAAATACGTGAAGAAGAAGAAGAAGACGATATTGAAAAAGAAGGAGAAGGAGAAGATGAAGAAGAAGATGAAGAAGAAGATGAAGAAGAAGAAGATGAAGATGAAGAAGATGAAGATGAAGAAGAAGAAGAAGATGAAGAAGAAGAAGATGAAGAAGAAGATGAAGAAGATGAAGATGAAGAAGAAGAAGAAGATGATGAAGAAGATGAAGAAGAAGAAGAAGAAGATGAAGAAGAAGAAGATGAAGAAGAAGAAGATGAAGAAGAAGAAGATGAAGAAGAAGATGAAGAAGATGAAGAAGAAGATGAAGAAGATGAAGATGAAGAAGAAGAAGAAGATGATGAAGAAGATGAAGAAGAAGAAGAAGAAGATGAAGAAGATGAAGAAGAAGAAGAAGAAGATGAAGAAGAAGAAGAAGAAGATGAAGAAGATGAAGAAGATGAAGAAGATGAAGAAGAAGATGAAGATGAAGAAGATGAAGATGAAGAAGATGAAGATGAAGAAGATGAAGAAGATGAAGAAGAAGAAGAAGATGAAGAAGAAGAAGAAGAAGATGAAGAAGAAGATGAAGAAGATGAAGATGAAGAAGAAGAAGAAGATGATGAAGAAGAAGAAGAAGAAGAAGAAGAAGATCTAGAAGAAGATTAAGAAAGATAAAGAAGAAGAAGAACAAGTATATACAGTAACACTACACTACTGAACCAAATTAAGGACACAACTTCTCTTTCCACATTTTTTTTTAAAGGAACATCCCCACATAATCACTTGCTGTTGTTACTTGGAAAAAAAGATGTTTCTTGCATCATTCACCCTCAAAACAAGTGTTGGAAGCTATTTTGGGCCAATTCGAATAGTCAGCTCGAATAGTGAGCTCGAATACCGACTCGAATAGTGAGCTCGAAGTCCGAGGTCGAATCGAATAGTAAAAAATATTCGACTCGAATATTCGACTGACCTCGAATAATTTACTATTCGAATTCGACCAAATTCGAATTTTTAAAAGGGGTATTTGAGCACCACTGAAAATTATTCATAAAAATTGGTCACTGTATTTGCTTAGAGAAAGAAAGAGAAAGAGAAAGAAAAATACATCAGTATTCAAGTTAAAATTGCTGGACTACCCCATCAAGTTTAATAATAAGTATCTGAGAATAAGAAAAGGGCTCTGGAGTCAGGAAACCATGTTAGTTGTTGCAGGTGTCCTATTGGATGCCTTGATCACCTGGTACATGCCCCATACTTGTCTTTCTAAAAGTGTAGAAATGTAGTCAGTAAATGATTAGCTAGAATTTTTTGATGGTTGGAGAACTGGTACTCTGCAAAGATCACTGGCTATTTTCTGCTGAAGTTAGAACAAAAATCTTAAGGACTGTTTGAGACCTCCGGAAGGCGACTGCAACAGCTAAATGTAACTAAATAACACTGGAAGATCTATCTGAAGAGCATGTTGGTATTAAAAAGAACATCAGAAAACGCGTAAATCAGTGACAACGAGCAGCTTGAAGGACAACATGAGAAAGACAGAAATTCTTCAGTTTACAACTTTGATGAATCCTTAATCCTTCTTATTCTATTAAAAATCACTAAGCTTTATTTCTGTGGCTTCTAATAGAGACACCATATGCTGGGAGTACATTACTCTGTAGTCTATATATGTCAACATTTTTTCAGTACCTTGGTGTGTGTGCATCTGAAGCATCCCAAAACTTTTTAAAGAACAGTCAGTTCAATTAAATAAGCTTTTCTCTTGTAGTCAGAGCTTCAACTGATGTCAGTTTAGCAAATAGTATTAACCATGCTTTGGCTTTTCCTCCACAAACCCCTTACGAAACATTAGCAGAGAGAAAAAAAATTATTTTCTTAGTACTTTATCCAGCACTCAGGCAACTGGAAGTCTCGACTCTCAACTAACCAGCATGCCTGAGGGGATAATGGGGACTATGATTTGGGGGTTTTGCATGGGTTACTTACCAAATGTCCAGAACCATCTTCTAACCGTCCTGTAGCTCTCAACAGCTTTCTGGCTTCCATGCACAGCTCCCGGTGTGCCAAATGATTCAATGTGGATCAGATGACATGCCGGGAGCAGTGCATGGAGGATGCTGGAAAGTCGCTAGGAGCTACAAAATGGTTAGAAGATGTTAACCACTTTGAGCCTATCTGGACGAATATGTTCGTCCAGATAGGCTGTGCTGCTGCGGCTGCCTGAGGAGCGTGATCGCGCGTGCTCCCATGTGCGCTCCTGCCGCCTGCCGTTAGCCCCCAAATCAATGAATGGGAATATACTTCCCATTCATCAATCTAAGTCCCCCGCAGAAAAACCAACGGTCTGAACTTTTTAAATATGCATGTCAAATGAGTATATTAATATAATTTTTTAAATTATAGGACGCAAATTGAAAAAAATGCACCTTTATTTCCAAAATAAAATATCGGCACCATACATTGTGATAGGGATATAATTTAAATGGTGTAATAAGCAGGACAAATGGGCAAATAAAATACATGGGTTTTAATTATATTAGCATGTATTAATTTCAAACTATAATGGCCATAAAAAGAGAAATACTGATTTTTTTTCCATTTCTTTCTTAATCCTTATGTTAAAATGGATTTAGAATAAAATAATTCTTAGCAAAATGTACCACCCAAAAAAAGCCTAAATGGTGGCGGAAAAAACAATATAGATCATTTTAGTGTGATAAGTAGTGATAAACTTATTGGCGAATGAATGGGAGGTGAAAGTTGCTTGGATGCATAAAGTTAACAACACTGTAGGCTGAAGTGGTTAATGGACACTCAGTAAGTATTCAACTGCCACTGCCTAGTGGGCGAGGTATGTCGTGCATCCGGCATCAAGCGAGAAGCGACTCCCGCCGGTGCCGGATACTGGGGACTTTGCTGTAGATGTAACAGTTGCAGCAGTGATTGCAATGCATGACCATCCCAAATCCTCATTTTCAAGAGATACAGTTGTTACTTTGGTCACTGGTGGCCACTTATACACTAGTTTGATGGAATGTGAAGCTTTCAGGGTAGAAGCAGAAGCTCCAAAATAATTGTGCCCTGCAACATTTCTCAGGAACTCTGGGTTCGTGTCATCCCCCCAGCATTCCTGGTAACACCCAGAGTCCAAGTGATGGTATTGAGGGAGGGGGGGACTAACTCTACTCCGACCACCTCACTATTGGAATGAAGCCTCTCATCAGCACACTACAATTGATTCATGGAATCCCACAGGGGCATGTGTATGTAAACTGAGATCCAAGGCTGATTATGGTAAAGTTCAGGTAATCCACATTGCCTGTAGACAAGCAAGTGCCTTTGTCACTCACCACCTCTCTGGGAGGTGAGTTAAGAGGGTAAGATAACACATGCATACTTAAGAAGAGGGAAGCCTCTGGATTCTATAGAGGCTTCTCACACTGTCCTTGCCACTGCTTGCCGGGACTCTCCAGTACGTCGGGCCGCACTCCACTCCTTGCACAAGTACAGCCGTGCTGCACCCGCACCAGCATGGCCACGCCTTTGCAGTAGCATGAGTGGTTCCTGTTTACTGTGCAGCTGCAGCCATGCTCACGCAGGTGCAGTATGGCCACATTTGTGCCTGAAGAGGGGCACGTCCCAGATATTTCATCTAACCACATGAGCTCTAAGTTCTTAGGGCGTCCGCTTTTAGGCACCGGGGGTCTGGAGGATGATGTGGGAAGGATGAAAAGATGTTGGAAGGATACAGAGGCTTACCCTTTTCTTAGTTAAGTGCGTGTTTTTGCATTCAAGGTTCACCTCAGATACACTTCAAACTAGCCAGCCAGTAATGTTACAAAACATAGCTAATAGTACCCTATTTGCACGGTGGCGTAGTGGTTAGTAGTGGTGCTCAGCAGAGCTCGAATATTCGAGTAGCTCGAATATTCGAGCTCTTTTTCAGCTATTCGAGCTCGGTATTCGAGCTCCGAATAGCTGGAGCTATTCGAATGGGCTATCCGAGTACACTCGAATAGCCCATTCACTATTCGAGCTATTCGAGCAACTCGGCGCTATTCGAGCTCGGTACCGAGCTCGAATAGCGTCATAGCCCAGATTGATGTCCTTAGAGCCAATCAGAGGGCTCCCAGGCCCTCTGACGGCAGCCAATCACAGAGGGGGACCCTGGCCAGCCCCTACCCTATAAATAGCGGCCGCCATGTTACGTTTCTCCATGCTTGCCTGAGACTTGTACAGAGAGAGAGTTGCTCCTTTGTGCTTTGGCTTAGCAAGTGCTCTATTGTGATCATTTACCTAGCGTTTTTGCTCACCTACACCTGCCATATACACCTATATTGTTGTTAGTTAGATAGACATTGTATTTTAGTTAGTAGCTTGTGTGTTACATTAGAGACAGGCAGCTGCTGCAAGCTTACAGGTTTAGGCCTCAGGGGGGCCTTGCCTCTGTGGGCAGCTGTCCTCTGTTTATTTCTCTCATCTATACCAGTATTTCTGCTGTCCTTTACTAATAGTATTGTAGTTATACTGTACTAGGAGTAGGACACTCACTGACTGTCACTGTTTATAGGCTACTAGCTAGCTCCTGCGTGTGTGCACTCACTCACTGTCTGTGTGTACACACACTCTATTTCCTTCTGATTACTGATAGATTATTGTTAGTTAGTTGTACTTACTGTTACTACTTACTCTTACTGTACTAGGAGTCTAGGACACTCAGTCAGACAGTCACTGTGTTCATAGGCTACTAGCTCCTGCGTGCGGTCACTCACTGTCTGAGTGTACACACACCACCCACACTCCATTTCCTTCTGATCGCTGATTGATTATTGTAATTAGTTAGTTCTACTTACTGTTACTACTTACTCTTACTGTACTAGGAGTCTAGGACACTCAGTCACTGTGTTCATAGGCTACTAGCTCCTGCGTGCGGTCACTCACTGTCTGAGTGTACACACACCACCCACACTCCATTTCCTTCTGATCGCTGATTGATTATTGTAATTAGTTAGTTCTACTTACTGTTACTACTTACTCTTACTGTACTAGGAGTCTAGGACACTCAGTCACTGTGTTCATAGGCTACTAGCTCCTGCGTGCGGTCACTCACTGTCTGAGTGTACACACACCACCCACACTCCATTTCCTTCTGATCGCTGATTGATTATTGTAATTAGTTAGTTCTACTTACTGTTACTACTTACTCTTACTGTACTAGGAGTCTAGGACACTCAGTCACTGTGTTCATAGGCTACTAGCTCCTGCGTGCGGTCACTCACTGTCTGAGTGTACACACACCACCCACACTCCATTTCCTTCTGATCGCTGATTGATTATTGTAATTAGTTAGTTGTACTTACTGTTACTACTTACTCTTACTGTACTAGGAGTCTAGGACACTCAGTCACTGTGTTCATAGGCTACTAGCTCCTGCGTGCGGTCACTCACTGTCTGAGTGTACACACACCACCCACACTCCATTTCCTTCTGATCGCTGATTGATTATTGTAATTAGTTAGTTGTACTTACTGTTACTACTTACTCTTACTGTACTAGGAGTCTAGGACACTCAGTCACTGTGTTCATAGGCTACTAGCTCCTGCGTGCGGTCACTCACTGTCTGAGTGTACACACACCACCCACACTCCATTTCCTTCTGATCGCTGATTGATTATTGTAATTAGTTAGTTCTACTTACTGTTACTACTTACTCTTACTGTACTAGGAGTCTAGGACACTCAGTCACTGTGTTCATAGGCTACTAGCTCCTGCGTGCGGTCACTCACTGTCTGAGTGTACACACACCACCCACACTCCATTTCCTTCTGATCGCTGATTGATTATTGTAATTAGTTAGTTGTACTTACTGTTACTACTTACTCTTACTGTACTAGGAGTCTAGGACACTCAGTCACTGTGTTCATAGGCTACTAGCTCCTGCGTGCGGTCACTCACTGTCTGAGTGTACACACACCACCCACACTCCATTTCCTTCTGATCGCTGATTGATTATTGTAATTAGTTAGTTCTACTTACTGTTACTACTTACTCTTACTGTACTAGGAGTCTAGGACACTCAGTCACTGTGTTCATAGGCTACTAGCTCCTGCGTGCGGTCACTCACTGTCTGAGTGTACACACACCACCCACACTCCATTTCCTTCTGATCGCTGATTGATTATTGTAATTAGTTAGTTCTACTTACTGTTACTACTTACTCTTACTGTACTAGGAGTCTAGGACACTCAGTCACTGTGTTCATAGGCTACTAGCTCCTGCGTGCGGTCACTCACTGTCTGAGTGTACACACACCACCCACACTCCATTTCCTTCTGATCGCTGATTGATTATTGTAATTAGTTAGTTCTACTTACTGTTACTACTTACTCTTACTGTACTAGGAGTCTAGGACACTCAGTCACTGTGTTCATAGGCTACTAGCTCCTGCGTGCGGTCACTCACTGTCTGAGTGTACACACACCACCCACACTCCATTTCCTTCTGATCGCTGATTGATTATTGTAATTAGTTAGTTGTACTTACTGTTACTACTTACTCTTACTGTACTAGGAGTCTAGGACACTCAGTCACTGTGTTCATAGGCTACTAGCTCCTGCGTGCGGTCACTCACTGTCTGAGTGTACACACACCACCCACACTCCATTTCCTTCTGATCGCTGATTGATTATTGTAATTAGTTAGTTCTACTTACTGTTACTACTTACTCTTACTGTACTAGGAGTCTAGGACACTCAGTCACTGTGTTCATAGGCTACTAGCTCCTGCGTGCGGTCACTCACTGTCTGAGTGTACACACACCACCCACACTCCATTTCCTTCTGATCGCTGATTGATTATTGTAATTAGTTAGTTCTACTTACTGTTACTACTTACTCTTACTGTACTAGGAGTCTAGGACACTCAGTCACTGTGTTCATAGGCTACTAGCTCCTGCGTGCGGTCACTCACTGTCTGAGTGTACACACACCACCCACACTCCATTTCCTTCTGATCGCTGATTGATTATTGTAATTAGTTAGTTGTACTTACTGTTACTACTTACTCTTACTGTACTAGGAGTCTAGGACACTCAGTCACTGTGTTCATAGGCTACTAGCTCCTGCGTGCGGTCACTCACTGTCTGAGTGTACACACACCACCCACACTCCATTTCCTTCTGATCGCTGATTGATTATTGTAATTAGTTAGTTCTACTTACTGTTACTACTTACTCTTACTGTACTAGGAGTCTAGGACACTCAGTCACTGTGTTCATAGGCTACTAGCTCCTGCGTGCGGTCACTCACTGTCTGAGTGTACACACACCACCCACACTCCATTTCCTTCTGATCGCTGATTGATTATTGTAATTAGTTAGTTCTACTTACTGTTACTACTTACTCTTACTGTACTAGGAGTCTAGGACACTCAGTCACTGTGTTCATAGGCTACTAGCTCCTGCGTGCGGTCACTCACTGTCTGAGTGTACACACACCACCCACACTCCATTTCCTTCTGATCGCTGATTGATTATTGTAATTAGTTAGTTCTACTTACTGTTACTACTTACTCTTACTGTACTAGGAGTCTAGGACACTCAGTCACTGTGTTCATAGGCTACTAGCTCCTGCGTGCGGTCACTCACTGTCTGAGTGTACACACACCACCCACACTCCATTTCCTTCTGATCGCTGATTGATTATTGTAATTAGTTAGTTCTACTTACTGTTACTACTTACTCTTACTGTACTAGGAGTCTAGGACACTCAGTCACTGTGTTCATAGGCTACTAGCTCCTGCGTGCGGTCACTCACTGTCTGAGTGTACACACACCACCCACACTCCATTTCCTTCTGATCGCTGATTGATTATTGTAATTAGTTAGTTGTACTTACTGTTACTACTTACTCTTACTGTACTAGGAGTCTAGGACACTCAGTCACTGTGTTCATAGGCTACTAGCTCCTGCGTGCGGTCACTCACTGTCTGAGTGTACACACACCACCCACACTCCATTTCCTTCTGATCGCTGATTGATTATTGTAATTAGTTAGTTCTACTTACTGTTACTACTTACTCTTACTGTACTAGGAGTCTAGGACACTCAGTCACTGTGTTCATAGGCTACTAGCTCCTGCGTGCGGTCACTCACTGTCTGAGTGTACACACACCACCCACACTCCATTTCCTTCTGATCGCTGATTGATTATTGTAATTAGTTAGTTCTACTTACTGTTACTACTTACTCTTACTGTACTAGGAGTCTAGGACACTCAGTCACTGTGTTCATAGGCTACTAGCTCCTGCGTGCGGTCACTCACTGTCTGAGTGTACACACACCACCCACACTCCATTTCCTTCTGATCGCTGATTGATTATTGTAATTAGTTAGTTCTACTTACTGTTACTACTTACTCTTACTGTACTAGGAGTCTAGGACACTCAGTCACTGTGTTCATAGGCTACTAGCTCCTGCGTGCGGTCACTCACTGTCTGAGTGTACACACACCACCCACACTCCATTTCCTTCTGATCGCTGATTGATTATTGTAATTAGTTAGTTCTACTTACTGTTACTACTTACTCTTACTGTACTAGGAGTCTAGGACACTCAGTCACTGTGTTCATAGGCTACTAGCTCCTGCGTGCGTGCACTCACTGTCTGAGTGTACACACACTAAATTTACTTGTGATTACTACTGATTATTGTAACTGCTAGTTGTACTTCCTGACTGTTACTACTTACTTACTGTACTAGGGGACACTCACTCAGTCACCTCACCAACCAACCCACTCCATTAAAGTACCCCACTTTTCACCCGCCCTTTTACAAAACTTTTGTCTATACGCCCAAAACATTTAAGATGTCTGGAAGTGGCAGCCAGCGCGGTTTGGGCAAGGGGAAGGGCAGCAAGGGAATCAGGAGGAGAGGGAGCAGCATTGTGGCAAGCCGCGGCCGCGGGCGCGCCACCATGCACAGTTCCGCAGCAGCAGCAGCAGCGTCAGTGGCTAACATTCCTCCCATAGCCACTGGCCGTGGACGCCTTGGGCGCCGCCCAGCAGGAGCATCTGCAACTCACGCTGCAGAGACACAGCAGCAGCAGCGTGTAGCACCTGCTCCGATTTTCCTCCAGCCGGGTCGGAAACGTCCCATTGAGGAAAAGGATGCAGACACTGTGGTGCAACTCATGACGGAGGATGAGCAGCCCGCCATCAGCTCTGCATCCGAGGCCTCCACCCTCACCACCACCACCACCACCACCCCTGTTCGCAGCAGCCGCCCAGCAGGGTCTGGGGAGGAGGCCAGTTCACCGTCAGTCGCCGACCTCTCATTCAGCACTCTTTTGACCCCAGGCATGATGAGTCAATTGTCTGCTGTTGTTGGCGATTTTGAGGAGGAGATGCTGATGGGCACTTTGGGGGATGAGGGATTGGACAGCAAGACTGTGGCGACAGTCAAGCAGCCCATCCATGCATCAGGAGAGGAGTTTGGGGGGTCATCATCCCAGCAGGACATGTTTGAGGAGGGGGAGGATGATGTTGATGACCCGGTGACAGACAGAGACTGGGTGCCACCACCTCCAGGGGATGTCGTCCTCAGCAGCTCGGAGGAGGAGGAGGATGCGCTTGTGGGCCTTGCAAGGAGGCGCATCATTGCAAGCATTGGCAGCGACCCACAGCCTGCTGGTGTCTCAGGCTCAGCAGCAGCAGCAGCAGCATCAGCCAGTACCACCACCAGCCGCACCCAAGCCCCCCCCCCAACCACCACAGGGAGACAGGCAGCAGCGCTTCCATGCCGTAGGGGGATGTTTCTGTCACCAATCTGGCGCTTTTTCACCATGCCCACTGTGTACAGCAAGTACGCCACTTGCAACCACTGTCAGCGGAAGTTGAGCAGAGGTGCAGACCCCTTAAAGTTCAGCACCAGCTCGCTGATCAACCACCTTGCGGCTAAACATTTCCACCAGCATGAGGAGTTCCAGAGGCTGAAGGCATCTGGTGCTGGCAGTGGCACCACACCCATCACTGCACAGCCTTCAGCAGCAGCAACAGCAGCCACCCGCCCTCCTGCTCCTCCAGCAGCACCAGCAGGAGTGCGGAAACGCACTGCTCCTCCCCCCTCTGCAACTCCTGCCGCCGACACTGAGGCCTGTTCTGGCAGCCAGTCCTCAGTGGCCTCCTCCGCTGTGTCTGGTGATTCCCGTGTCAGCAAAAGGCCACGCCAGAGCCTTTTGAGCGAGTCCTTCCAGGGGGTGGTTAGGGCTCTGCCTCCCAGCAGCCGTCGCGTGCGGCAGCTGAACGGCTTGCTGGCACGGGCCATGTGCTCCCAACTCCTGCCGTACACGCTCGTGCAGGAGGGGAGCGACATGCGGGCGCTGCTTGCTTGTGCAGCCCCAGACTGGCAGCTCCCCAGCAGACACTTTTTCTCCCGCAAGGCCATTCCAGCACTGCACCGCTTTGTGATGGCCAATGTGGAGCGAGGGCTGGAGCACGCGGTTGGTGAAAGGGTCCACGTCACCATGGACTCCTGGAGCAGCCGCTTCGGGACAGGCCGCTACCTGTCCTTCACTGTCCACTGGGTCAGCTTGGTGGAAGGGGGTGAGGATGGGAGAGCAGCAGCGGGCACAGCAGCAGCAGCAGCAGCAGCAACACAGTGGGTGGTGCCACCCCGCAGGGTCAGGGGAACTGCAGCGGGTTCCTCCGATCCTCTGCCATCCTCCGCCACACCTGGCCAAACCCCCCGCCTCAGCAGCAGCGTGAAGGCCCGCCACTGCCAAGCGCTGCTGCACTTGGTCAGCCTTGGCAAGACCAAGCTGACGGCAGCCCACGTGTTGGCCAAACTCCAGGAGCAGGAGAGGATTTGGCTGACCCCCAGAGGCCTCAGAGTCGGAGAGGTGGTGTCCGACAATGGGGCCAATCTGGTTGCTGCCATAGACAGGGGAAACCTGACCCACATCCCCTGTCTTGCCCACGTGCTGAACCTGGTGGTGCAGAAGTTCCTGCGCACCTACCAGGGGATGGGCGAACTGCTGGAAACGGCAAGGAATGTTGTGCGTCACTTCCGGCGCTCGGCTGCAGCCTGTGCGAGCCTGGAAGACGTGCAAAAGGAGCTGGATCTGCCACGCCATCGGCTGATCATTGACGTTCCGACTCGCTGGAACTCCACCCTGGCGATGTTGGAGCGTATGGTTGAACAGAGGCACGCTGTCAACCAGTACCTTGCCCTGGCCACTGTTTCCGCAGCTCGGAGAAGGGACAAGACCAGCAACATCCCGTCCATCGTCCCCGATGATGACTGGAGGCACATGCAGCAGGTGTGCTTTGTGCTGGCTCCCTTCCTGCAGGCCACAAACATGGTGAGCAGGGACCATGCTATGGTCTGCGAGTGGGTGCCCCTGGTTTCTCTGCTGAACAGGGCCCTCGATGGTTTGCTGGAACAGGGAGCGGCAGCCTTGGACCAGCAGGAGCGGCAACCAGCTGCGCAGTCCACCTCTGAGGGGGAGGAGGAGGAGGACTTGGTGGAGGTCCCTGACCTGGCTGCTGATGAGGGGGATCAGCACAGCGCAGCTGAGTTGGTGCGGGGGTGGAGAGAGGATGAGGCGGCAGAGGAGGAGGATGAGGACAGCACTGACGTCGATGTGCCAGCAGACGTGGCCCGCCTCTTCCCAATGGCAGCGCACATGCTGGCGTGCCTGCGCAGGGACCCCAGGGTGATCCAGATGAAGCAGAGGGAGGACATCTGGATCAGCATGATGTTGGACCCACGCCTCAAGGGGAAGTTGAGCCAGTTCCTGCCGCCTGCAGGAGGAGACCCAGCGCAACAAATAAGGAGCTTGCAGCAGGCCCTTGTTGAGCGCTTGGAGGAAGCCTTCCCCCAGCCTTCCACCCCCACTGTCCAGCAGCCAGCACAGAGGCAGCAGCAGGTGCCTGCATCCAGCAGCAGCAAGCGCCCCACAGACCTGCTGTCTCTCAGCCACGAGCTCTACAGGACTGTAGAGGCTCCGGCAGCAGTGACTAGAGAGGAGATGCATGCAGCAGCATCCTCCTCCGGTCACAGCCAGCGCCTGACCCGCATGGTGGCTGACTACATGGGGTCGTACAGCGGGCTTGACAGCGATGCCCCTGTTGATCCCATGGAGTATTGGGTCAAGCGCATGGAGATCTGGAGCGAGCTAGCGCAGTACGCCCTGGAAGTGCTGTCCTGCCCCCCTTCCAGCGTGCTGTCCGAGCGCTGCTTCAGTGCAGCTGGTGGCGTGGTCACCGAGAAACGCTCACGTCTGTCTCACAAGTCTGTGGACAGACTGACGTTTCTCAAGATGAACCAGGCGTGGGTGGAAGGCGAGTTCCTGGCCCCTGTTGTCGGCGAGAGGGGGACATGAACTGGCTGCCGGAACCATCGTTAATGTGCCTTACCACCCTTTACCACCTCCTGGCTCCTGCTCACTAAGCCAGCCTGGTTCACTTTGACTATTACGTCGCCTGCAGCCACACATTTTACACCTACAGTGGGCTGCTGTGTACTGCCCTTCTGCTGTCTGTCTGTGTTTCCCACTGCCAGGGTACACAGAATGACCTTCTTCTGCTGCCACTCTGCCACCAGCTATTACGTCAAACAATAGCTATATTGGTTGCAAAACCGAAACCAAACAAACCATTAAAAAAAAAAAAGGTTTAATTTTTCTGAGGTGCCCGGGTTGAAAACTGTGTTGTTCCAGTTGTGTATTGGACACAATGTGGGCTGCACGACCGCTGTCTGGGACCTCCTGTTGTGTTTATTTACGGCCCTGGTATCACCGCTAGGTACCAGGGCTATTATGTCACGCTGCCTACCTGCTGCCACACTCACACTGCTCCTCCATACCTCCTCCTGCTGCTGCTGCTGCTGTCTGTCTGTGTTTCCCACTGCCAGGGTACACAGATGATTTACCTTCTGCTGCCACTCTGCCACCAGCTATTACGTCAAACAATAGCTGCTCGCCTACTCCTCCATTCCTCCTCCTGCTGCTGCTGTCTGTCTGTGTTTCCCACTGCCAGGGTACACAGAATTACCTTCTTCTGCTGCCACTCTGCCACCAGCTATTACGTCCAAAAATAGCTAAATTGGTTGTAAAACCAAAAACCAAAAAACCATTAAAAAAAAAAAAGGTTTAATTTTTCTGAGGTGCCCGGGTTGAAAACTGTGTTGTCCCAGTTGTGTATTGGACACAATGTGGGCTGCACGACCGCTGTCTGGGACCTCCTGTTGTGTTTATTTACGGCCCTGGTATCACCGCTAGGTACCAGGGCTATTATGTCACGCTGCCTACCTGCTGCCACACTCACACTACTCCTCCATTCCTCCTGCTGCTGCTGTCTGTCTGTGTTTCCCACTGCCAGGGTACACAGAATTACCTTCTGCTGCCACACTGCCACCAGCTATTACGTCAAACAATAGCTGCTCACATAATTACTCTCCTCCATTCCTCCTCCTGCTGCTGCTGCTGTCTGTCTGTGTTTCCCACCGCCAGGGTACACAGATTTACCTTCTGCTGCCACTCTGCCACCAGCTATTACGTCAAAAAATAGCTATATATCTGTGTAATTGGTTGTAAAACCAAAACTACAAAACCATTACAAAAAAAGGTTTAATTTTTCTGAGGTGCCCGGGTTGAAAACTGTGTTGTCCCAGTTGTGTATTGGACACAATGTGGGCTGCACGACCGCTGTCTGGGACCTCCTGTTGTGTTTATTTACAGCCATGGTATCACCGCTAGGTACCAGGGCTATTATGTCACGCTGCCTGCCTCATTGACTGCATGCTGCCACACACTCATCCTCCTCCTCCTGCTGCTAAATTTACCTCCTGCTGTCTGTGTGTTTCCACTGCCAGGGAGCACATACAATGGCGCTTCCAACATGCGTGCGCCACCAGCTATTTGTTGTTACGCTCAAAAATAGCTGCATTTCTTTAAAAAAAAAAAAATGAAAAGAGAAATAAGTGACGAAGAAGACGATATAGAAGAAGATGAAGAAGAAGAAGAAGATGAAGAAGATGAAGAAGAAGATGAAGAAGATGAAGAAGAAGATGAAGAAGATGAAGAAGAAGATGAAGAAGAAGATGAAGAAGATGAAGAAGAAGATGAAGAAGAAGAAGAAGAAGAAGAAGAAGAAGAAGATGAAGAAGATGAAGA
This sequence comes from Hyperolius riggenbachi, assembly GCF_040937935.1. Taxonomy (NCBI): domain Eukaryota; kingdom Metazoa; phylum Chordata; class Amphibia; order Anura; family Hyperoliidae; genus Hyperolius; species Hyperolius riggenbachi. The sequence continues at coordinate 102,753,725 of NC_090652.1, forward strand.
TGAAGAAGATGAAGAAGAAGATGAAGAAGATGAAGATGAAGAAGAAGATGAAGAAGATGAAGATGAAGATGAAGATGAAGAAGATGAAGAAGAAGATGAAGAAGATGAAGAAGAAGATGAAGAAGAAGAAGAAGAAGAAGAAGAAGAAGATGAAGAAGAAGATGAAGAAGATGAAGATGAAGATGAAGATGAAGAAGATGAAGATGAAGAAGATGAAGAAGAAGATGAAGAAGATGAAGAAGAAGATGAAGAAGAAGAAGAAGAAGAAGAAGAAGATGAAGAAGATGAAGATGAAGAAGATGAAGAAGAAGATGAAGAAGATGAATATGAAGAAGATGAAGAAGATGAAGAAGAAGATGAAGAAGATGAAGATGAAGAAGATGAAGAAGATGAAGATGAAGAAGATGAAGAAGAAGATGAAGAAGATGAAGAAGAAGATGAAGAAGAAGAAGAAGAAGAAGAAGAAGAAGATGAAGAAGATGAAGATGAAGAAGATGAAGAAGAAGATGAAGAAGATGAAGATGAAGAAGATGAAGAAGATGAAGAAGAAGATGAAGAAGATGAAGATGAAGAAGATGAAGAAGAAGATGAAGAAGATGAAGAAGAAGATGAAGAAGAAGAAGAAGAAGAAGATGAAGAAGATGAAGATGAAGAAGATGAAGAAGAAGATGAAGAAGATGAAGATGAAGAAGATGAAGAAGATGAAGAAGAAGATGAAGAAGATGAAGATGAAGAAGATGAAGAAGATGAAGATGAAGAAGATGAAGATGAAGAAGATGAAGAAGAAGAAGAAGAAGATGAAGAAGAAGAAGAAGATATAGAAGAAGAAGAAGAAGATATAGAAGATAAAGAAGAAGAAGAAGAAGAAGTATATACAGTACTGAACAAAATTCTGGACACAACTTCTCTTTTCACCTTTTTTTTTTTTTAAAGGAACATCCCCACATAATCACTTGCTGTTGTCACTTGGAAAAAAATATGTTTCTTGCATCATTAACCCTCAAAACAAGTGTTGGGAAGCTATTTAAGGCCAATTCGAATAGTCAGCTCGAATAGTTAGCTCGAATACCGACTCAAATAGTGAGCTCGAAGTCCGAGGTCGAATCGAATAGTAAAAATTATTCGACTCGAATATTCGACTGACCTCGAATAATTTACTATTCGAATTCGACCAAACTCGAATTTTAAAAAGGGATATTTGAGCATCACTAGTGGTTAGCTCTCGCCTTGCAGCGCTGGGTCCCTGGTTCGAATCCCAGCCAGGGCACTATCTGCAAAGAGTTTGTATGTTCTCTCCGTGTCTGCGTGGGTTTCCTCCGGGCACTCCGGTTTCCTCCCACATTCCAAAAACATACGGATAAGTTAATTGGCTCCCCCTAAAATTGGCCCTAGACTACAGTACTTACATAATATAGACATATGGCAATGGTAGGGATTAGATTGTGAGCTCCTTTGAGGGACAGTTAGTGACAAGATATATATATGTAATGTACAGCGCTGCGTAATATGTCGGCGCTATATAAATACTAAAATAATAATAATAATTTGAGCCAGTAGGGGGCATTCACTAACCCCTAGGGCAGCGTTTCTCAAACCTGTCCTTGTGACTCCCCAACGGTGCATGTTTTGCAGGCAACTTCACCTATGCACAGGTGGGGTAAATAGTGTCTCATCTACATGGAATCCACCTAGCTGAGGCCCTAAAGACCCTACCTGTGCTTAGGTAAGTTGCCTGCAAAACATGCACCGTTGAGGAGTCACCAGGACAGGTTTGAGAAACACTGGCCTAGGGAGATTGCCTTAGACGAAAAGAAGCATATTAATTTAGCAATAGACTGCTCGCACACAACTTAGTAGCCATTCACAAGAGATGAGAACTTACAAGGTAAAACATAAAATAAAAAATTGCCCATTTCCTTGATGGTGTCAATTTAATAAACAAGGGGGTCTGTCTAACAGTTTAGCAGGAGTATTTTATGGTCTCCCTAATATAAAATGTGTACTCTGTAGCTTATTTAGAGCCCGCTTGAAAGCATGATTTATCTTGGTAATATGTCCAGCTTCAATCCAATTTAACTGAAGGATCTGGAAACATTTTTATTAATTTCTCAATTTAGCTCCTGAGATGGAAAACACTGCGCTCCAACATCGAGTGTTATTAACCCCCCATTACCAATCCAGAAATGTGATGACATCCTACTACAGAAGTTGCTCCTGCGCTCCTCTTAGCCAAGCGGGGTTAAGTGTATGTTTAAATGCAAACATTATTTAAGATCGGCAAGCTGGCGTTGCTTACAAAGCCATCTCCATGATTTACAGACGACTTGGAGGGATAGTTTATTCACTGAAAGGATAAACAGTCGCCAACTTCAAAATGTTGCTTAGCTGGCCTTGGGAATAGTGAGATGCTCAAGGGAACATATTGACAAGCAATAAACCATTCATTACAATTACCAAGGCACCTCTCTGACAATATTGGCCCTGAAGACCGTTTCTTATGTTGGGAAGAAAAAAAAGGGTGAATTGTCACAGTAGAGGCGCTAAATTACTGCTAGGCAGCCGTTTGCGCTATGACAGGTAATGCTCGCTTCTTTACGGCTTGGAAGAGCTGGCTGTAGAATAAAATGGCACAGTAGATTCAGGCAGGAGGTGATTGCTGAGCTTACACTGCATTCAGTTGCAGATAGGCAAGTGACTTTAAGATGCAGTTACAAATAGGCATTTTGGAATAACTTGGATTTCTACAGTGAAATCGATTTACTGCAACTGACTTGGAACTGCATATTAACCTCTTAATTCACTGTATTCATTTTTTTTTTGAAAAATATTTGTATTGGATTTTAAAGAACAAGAAACAACTTAACCAAAATTGCTCACACGCAGGTGAGCTTAAACATACAAGAAGAAGAAAACTTACATCCATGGTGAACATCTGCAAAGTACTTCTCGAACAGAACCCCCCCACACACACACACACACCACCACCCATCTAGCTAATATACTAGGTACAGTATACTGATAGATTATTACATCAAATACCGTACATTTACCGACCAATGACCTTTGGGCACGGGTAGGAGCCAATCTAGTGGTATCCCCCAAAATACAATATAATGGATCTGTTGGTGTATGAATTTTGGGGATATTTGTGATATACTCACAGATGTCTTCCCACTTGGAGGAGATATTGGGACACAGACATAACGTGATCTATTTTTGCGTCTATAGCTGTACATCTCCAACATTGTACCACGTTTGATCTATCAAATCTGGACAATTTGGAGGGGGCAAGGTATGCTCTATGTAGGATTTTAAACTGAATCAGTCTATCTCTAGTAGCTATTAGGTAATTAAAGGGTGTTATCCATACATCTTCCCACTCCTCAACATCCAGACCTGGTATAATATTTAGCCATGAGTTTTTGTATATAGTAACATGAGGTTCAGTTATAAGAATAATATGCTGATATATTGCTGACATAGCCTTAGTAAGGTTATCATTTAATAAAATGTCTTCAATCTCAGATGTATTGAGTCTAACAGGGGGTACCCATAAATTGTGCCCCAAAAGCGTGCCGCAATTGCAGGAAGCGGAAGAAAATGAGTGTTTGGTAGTGAAAAGGTTTCTTTCAAAGAGTCAAACTGTATTCAATTCCCAGACTGTACAATATGCTGCAAGTGTGATACTCCCTTAGATATCCATATTATAGGGTCTGGAATCATATAAAAATTGTATAATTTTGGATTATTCCAGATGGGGGTATGAGGAGATAATTGATTGTCTGGGGGGGACGACTTCATTTGTGCACTAGATCCCAGGCTTTTATAATTAGTCTCATATTGTTGGTTAATGGGTAAGGTGCAGTGGTCCCCCTATATAATATTTGTTTGAGAGTACAGTTGCAGCATTTGTAGGGTCTTGTGATAGCCATCAGTGAGCGATTACCAATTGACTAGCTAAGTAATATTTAAATAGGTCTGGAAATGCCAATCCTCCCTCTGTCCAAGGTCAGTGGAGTTTCTTAAGACTTATTTTGTGGATTTTATTATGCCAAATAAAACCTTTAAGAATACATGTCAACTGTTTGAAAAAACTACGAGGAATCCATATTGGACAATTCCGGAACAAGTATTTCAGCAAGAGTTTCATTTTAATTAGGTTTATCCTACCTATAAGAGACAGGGGAAGACATTGCCAACCTAGCAGCTTTTGCATTGTATATTGCATTAGTGGTATAATATTATCAGTCATTGGCATTGTTGGAAATCCAAACTCCCAGGTACTTGGTTTTAGACACAATCTCCATTGGGGATTGGGGTAAATGATTACAGTTTAATAGAAGGATCTTGGATTGTGCCTGGTTTACTATAGGCCTGTATAAGGAGCACATTTTTGGAAGATCTCAAAGACTCCTTTTAGAGAATTGACCGGGTTTGCCACATACACCTTAAGGCTGTTGCAGTTGGCTCCATGGCTATGGAAAATAGAGCTGGAGAGAGAGGGCATCCCTGCCTAGTGCCCCTATAGAGACCTATCTGATCCGAAACCTGCATTCCAGTTTTGATTTGTGAAGTCAGTGTTTTATAGATTGTCTTAATCCACGAGACTAGCTTCTCACCAAAGCCCAGTTTATTAAGTGTTGACCACAGATACGGCCATTCTACCTAGTCAAATGCTCGTTGTATATCCAAAAAGGCCAGAGCTCTAGGGGAATTGATCGGTTACGATGATGACTGAATGTGTGTAAAAATTCTTCTAAGGTTTATATCACTGGTTTTGTGAGACATAAAGCCAGTTTGATCTGGGTTAATTATTTCGGTGATATACTTATTTATTCTAGTAGTTATTATTTTGGTAAGAATTTTTAAATCATTATTTAGCAAAGAGATTGGCCTATAAGATTGACAGTCTAATGGGTCTTTGTCTGGCTTTAATATTAAAATAACATGGGCCTGATAAAAAAGATGGTGGAAGCTCTCCTGTGACTAAGCATTTGTTTAGAATATTTTTAAGGTGTGAGGCTAGTAAGCGTGAATATCTTTTATAGAATTCGATGGGAACACCATCTGGTCCAGGAGATTTTTGTGATGGGGCGGAGGAAATAGCATCTCACTGTATTCATCTTAAAGTCTCTAGCCCCTGTCAGGATGGATGGGCCCATTAAGTCACTCTCGTAGGTAATTTGCTACACTAGACAACCGGTGGCAGATGATACAGTCTATCCCAAGGCATGGTGTTAGTTGCACCTGATCTTCACCAGATTCAAGACCATTTATGAAATTCTGACCATTTTAGTGAACGTTTGTCTCCCCCTCCCCCTGAAGCTTATTAATAGGAAGATCTTAATCTACATTAATTGTGCAAACATCAAGAAACAGGAAGATACTTACAAAGCCCAAAATCAGGTGACTTTATTTCAGGACGTAGACAGTAAAATGACCGGCTATCACAAGTAGGATACATGTTTTGGACAAGAGTGGTGGCTATCAGATAATGGCAACACTTCCAAATCCAAATATATGTGCTACCACCCATGAGGTGGATGATCTTCCCCATGGGACATCCCATAGCAAGAAGAAAAATGAGTCAAGCAGCTGAGTTCAGTATGAATTGGAGCGGTGCCAATCTGTTAGTTGGTAGTCAACAAAGCAGTATGTTCCGATAGACAAGATATAATATAAGAGCATGTACTAACATTTTAGCAATGTTCTGGGAGAAAAAAAAGGTTGGATGTGAGATATGCTTTTGAGTTGGTGGCTTAAAAGGAATTATATTAGGTGTAGTGTTGAGCCGACATTTTCATAATTTCATGTTTCCTTAATTACGGACATGAATTTTGCCACTACGACATGCATTTGTAATTTCGTAATTGCCATACAAACCATAAATTCTGAATTCCATAAGCAAAATTTTGGTTTCGTCATTTCGCATTTTTGCGCAAATTCATGTTTAACGCGAAATTTCGTAATTTCATGTTTTCTATTGAAACACAGTTATTTTAGTTACGAAAATGGTCTTAATTTCCTTTCTGATAGTAATTATGCACATTTAGGTAATTACTAAACTCAGGAAAGTCACTCATTGATTGCAATAACTGATTGCAATTACTGATAATGCAAAGGCCCCTGCACATGCTGTCGCTTTAAATCTATCAGGAGGCTCTATCTGCAACCACTTCTAAGACAGGTGCTCTTTGCCATGGTGCACATAGCGGGCATTTTGAGAGACTTGGTTTTGGGCCTTGCAATATCTGATAATGCAAAGGCTATACCGGCAGCCACTTCTAGGACAGGTGCTCTTTGTCAAGGTGCACTTAGCAGTCATGCATGTTGAGACACTTCGTTGTGGTACACTTGGAACGTGCTGTCGCTTTAAATGTATCAGGAGGCTCTGGGGTGGAACACAATTTTGAGAACGGACGAAATTCTGATTTGTTTGTGTTACATAAACGATCGTAATTACGAAAAAATGATCGTAATTATGAAATTCCCCATAAACGCAAAATTCTGCGGGGTGGGGAAATATTACCTAGGTGAAAACTTAGGAGAAAAAGTGCATTAGTTTGGGCCTTATAGTGCGTTATATAACCAACGCCTGCGCTGTAGCCCATCGTGAGATATAATATTTGCTTATTTTTGTGAATTTTTTTTAACTCACAGCAAGGCAGGGTTAGATAGGTAGGTGGAATTTAAGTTATAAACTTACTTATTTAACACATATGGTCACGTCATTCTATGACAACACAGTAGAAGCATAACAGGTCACGTGACAAGTGGACTTGTAAAATGGACAGTAATGCTTGGAATACAAGATATTAATATTCACTTTTGAAGATAGACAAGCCTGGAGGGAGGCCATAATAATTCCCATCTGAAATTTTCCAATTGCGGCTGCATGATCCGTCGATCGAAAACACAATACTCATCCCCAGAAGGCATTTCATGTATATGCATGAATGTACTATGCGTCTGCTGCTTTTCTCCAAGCTTCATCTGGGATATACCTTCTCTGCATGTAGAGTGAATGACCTGCACTTATTAAGCAAATACTTTCAATATAATTAATTCCAGCCTTTGTTCTGTAGCTGCATTCCGAATATTGGTTTCTCCGTTTTTTTTAGCTGCTTAAGAAGAATAAGAATAAGAAGGCATATTATATTTTCTCTTTGCACAAACAATGATTTTAACTTCTTTTGAACATTATTGCACATTTTTCCCTCTCTCGCTGTTCGCTTCGGGACAAATAAAAAGCTCTATATACTGCTGTGACTTAATTGGAAAAAGTGAAAAGGAAAAAGATACACAAGATACATTTTTTTTTCTCACATAACCTCTTTTTTTACTATTATATAATTTAAAGAAATTATATAAGTAAGTTTGCCATGTCTTCATGTAGCCTAAAACCTCAGCTACGTGGCATTGGCATAGAAGGAAAATCTCAAAAACAACATGGCTAATTAATTAGACTTGCACAACGACCAGAATCCCTGGAGCTTGACGGAGAAGGAGAAAAAACACTCAAGTATGTTTTGCTAATAAATTATTTGTTTTGCAGGAATTAAATATTTTTTTGATTTATCGATTAGTTTTGCCTCCACTCTTTCCCTGGATCTGGAAAGAAGGGGGTGAAAAAGGTCTTTGTTTTATCCGGGTACGTGCTTTTCATTTGAATTTGCTTGTGGTCTCTAAATCCCCGATTGGCTGCGGTTGATGTTACAGTTGGAGATTCAGATGAATGGCTGAGCTTAGCTGGAGGGTCTGACTTCAAAAAAGAAAATACCTAATATGTCACTCGCTCTAAAAACTCCTTGTTAGCAGCTGAACCAAAGGCCAATTTATCTGGGTCCGAGTTCACCCAATTACGTTAATGGAAGGCAGAAACAGACAGGATGCCAGATGGAAGAGTTACTTTAATGTCAAGCACTTTTGACAAAGTTTTATTTGTAAAACAACAAACAAGTCGCACGTGGAACAGTTTGTCTTTCCTGTAAGATTTTAGCAGGAAATATTTGGTTTGTGATCCAAGCTTCTCTGAGGCTAGATTCACAGTGGTCAGTTGCGTAACGCACACATTTTAATGAGTGTGAACTGCAATGGAGACTGGACATAGGCTTTGCTACAAAGCCTGCATGCAGTGAGTTAGAATAATGCTATCAGTTTCAATGCAGTGCTGTAAACAGGCCCATATCAAATTATGCACCCGTCCCCGGACGCGTCTTCCTCCAGTCCCAACGGCTAGACATGCGCAGTAGCCAAAACACACGGGACACAGGAGGATGACATAGGGACAGGTAGGGTTTTATTATATAGGATATATCATATCAACGGTTCAATTATAACCACCGCTTCAATTATAGAACCCGGGTTCAAAGTGCATAAATTAGGAGGTAATGAAACAAAAAAGTGCTTAGTGCAAACAATAAAGTAACAGTACAGTAACAGTATGCTTCATGCTTCATGCATAACGCTGCATTCATGCTGTCTCTGCTTTGCTACGATTTACCTCGGGGAACTGTTTTGTCCATATGCATATGCTTCTGAGTGGAATCCTCCTCATGACTTTGAGTTAGACGGACTCCAATATATCACCCTTTATCGGGAATCAATTTTTATACTGGGACTATCTATAGGTTCTAAGATCTCACATATGGCTTAGGGCGACTAGTGGCTAATGGTGTGTTGTGGTGTGCTAGTGGAATGGCCATTCCACATGGGTCTGAGTGCTATTTTCATATCTTGATTTTCTATTCTTGATAGATTAATAAAAATAGAATTTTGTACTTTTATCATTCAAGTTATTATAGTCATTATTGGGACATATGCCTCCTTTTATTCTCCCTTGAGCATTAAGTTTCACCTTTTTTTTAAAGCATTTGATCATCATCATAGAACGTATTATGGTAAAGCTAATTTATTGAATTACAAGGCTCATTTTATCTGAAGTTCAGCTTTAAAGAGACACTGAAGCGAAAAAAAAATTATGATATTATGATTTGTATGTGTAGTACAGCTAAAAAATAAAACATTAAGATCAGACACATCAGTCTAATTGTTTTTAGTATAGGAAGAGTTAAGAAACTCCAGTTGTTATCTCTATGCAAAAAAGCCATCAAGCTCTACGACTTTCAAAGTCGTGGAGAGGGCTGTTATCTGACTTTTATTATCTCAACTGTTTTCTTTTTTCTCTGCCAGAGGAGAGTTCATTAGTTCACAGACTGCTCTGAAAGAATCATTTTGAATGCTGAGTGTTGTGTAATCTGTACATATTAGAGAATGATGCAATGTTAGAAAAAACACTATATACCTGAAAATAAAAATATGAGAATATTTTCTTTGCTGCTAATCTTCTAGTAATTATTCATAGTACACAACCAATTCATTATATCATTTTTTTTCCCGCTTCAGTGTCTCTTTAAAGGAACCTTGTATGGAAAAAAGGTCGCAATTTGGAAGAGGACTTACTTCAGGAGAGAGAAGCCTCTTCCCCTTTACCCTCCTCCTCACTGCTCCTGCGCTGAGACCTCCACAAGCCCGTCTACAAGGGCTCATCAGTCATCAACGAAGCTCAGCCACACTTAGCAGGCACAGACGGCTCACACCTGCACACCAAGTGATGGCTCCGGGTTGTTATGTAGGCATGAGCCATCTGTGTATCTGCAGTGTGGGCGAGCTCTGTGGAACTTCCCAGCACTGAAATGGAGGGACTGAGGAGCAGAAGCTTCCTGATCCTGAGGTAAGTATCTAAATTGTTTTGCCTTATTCTGTTAAATTTGCAGTTTAAAACTATAAAACAAAGCAGAGCTAATGACCCTTTGAATTTTTCTGCATTAAAACCTTATCTAAAGCTGTCTCTCACTGTTTCCAGGCTGTTTAAGAAAGCAGGACTGCATTCGACCCAAGTTGGGTTGAACAGCTCAGAGAAGCTCTTCTGCATAGATAACAGCTGAGGTTTTTTTTAACTCTTCCTGTACTGGAAAACAATATGATTCTTTGCTACTAATTGTTCTATTTCTTAGCTGTACTACACATACAAGTCATTATCTCATAAGTTTATTTTCGTGTCAGGTTTGCTTTAAGCCCGATGCAAATTTACTTCCTATACTGATACACACAGTCAAAGCAAATTGCATGCTGACACTCTGATTAATAGCCCCTTCCATGGATTAAGGGCTTCAGCAAGAATGCACAGGGCTACAAGTAAACTAGGAAAATAAAAGTAAACATGTTAAAGCTTTCAGATTTTTTTTCTTTCTATTAACAGTTTGTTCTTGGAAATTATATTAGTGCAGCTAATCTATCGGAGCAAAGGGAACATTTTGACTGTAGTTTAACTTTTTAGCCTAATGCAAATTCCTTTCCCAAACTAATACTCACGGTCAAGGCAAATTGCGCGCTGGCATCTCTTTGGCTCCTGACACTCTGATGAATGGCCCCTTCCGTGGATTAAGAGCTTCAACAAGAACACACAGGGCTACAAGTGCGTCCCAGGCTACAGTTTGTGCATCGCTGCTGTAATGAATCATAAGAGTCTAATCAATACTATAAGTAATAGAAAGCTTTGTGCTAAATCATTTGTTTTGCTGTTGCAACAGATCTGGAAATACCACAAGGAGCAATGAGGCAGGACATTCCCAGACAACTGTGTTAGTTCTTCATTTCTCAGTGCGCAGAGTTGCTGGGGCCGCACAAATAAAGTTGATCGATTAAGCTGCATTATATCAGCTCGTCCGTGGCTCCTAAGTAGGCTAAACTATCTGTGCTACACAGGCTGGGAGGGCTACATCATTTTAAAGTTTAGGCTGTTAAGTCAGTCAATCAGTTATCTGATCTTCATCTATAAGCTGCATCAAGTCTTCTATCGCCCTGCACTGTGCATGAATTACTGGCTAATTCAATTGCTTATTTACCACTCCTAATGCCTGTACAATTTCAGGCTCACCTGTCACATTAAAGTGGTTGAAACTCAGCATTTCTTATTTGCTCTACAAGATTATTTACATCATAAAATTTACTACCACAACATTTTTTTTGTAGCAGAACAGCATTCAAACAGTTAAACACAGCACTTGCTTCTTGACACATCCAAAGAGGTGATAACAGTATCTTTTGCTTACATTCCATTGTCTGCTGCAATTAGTGAACGCAAAGTGCTGAAACTGGGTTCTCTCTGCTTCTAGTAAGTGTGCAGCTGAGAAGTGATCACTGGATAGATTTTATTACATAAATATAACAGCTATGCAATAAAATGCAACGGCAGCTTTCAGAGAAGATAAACTACTCATGGTCTTTGTGATTTGTTAACAGACAATATTACTTGTGCACAAAAGCAAATATGGTAACTGTATAAATGTAGAGTTTTGAACATGTCACATATCTATGCTCACCACTATATTTTTTGTACAGCACTACATAAGATGTTGGCACTATAAAAATAAAAAAAATGATAATAATAAAGAATGCTGGGGGATATTGTACTGGGGTATATACAGAGTGGTGCGAAAGTTTGGGCAACCTTGTTAATCGTCATGATTTTCTTGTATAAATATTTGGTTGTTATGACAAAAAAATCTAGGTAAATATACAGTATCATATAGAAGACGCACATAGTAATATTTCTGAAGTAAAATGAAGTTTATTGGATTTACAGAAAGTGTGCATTAATCGTTTAAACAACATTAGGCAGGTGCATACATTTGGGCACTGTTGTCATTTTATTTATTCCAAGACCTTTAGAACTAATTATTGAAACTCAAATTGGCTTGGTAAGCTCAGTGACTCCTGACCTACATACACAGGTGAATCCATTTATGAGAAAGAGTATTTAAGGGGGTCAATTGTAAGTTTCCCTCCTCTTTTAATTTTTTCTGAAGAGTAGCAACATGGGGGTCTCAAAACAACTCTCAAATGACCCGAAGACAAAGATTGTTCACCATCATGGTTTAGGGGAAGGATACAGAAGGCTGTCTCAGAGATTTCAGCTGTCTGTTTCCACAGTTAGGAACATATTGAGGAAATGGAAGACCACAGGCTCAGTTCAAGTTAAGGCTTGAAGTGGCAGACCAAGAAAAATCTCAAATAGACAGAAGTGACGAATAGTGAGAACAGGCATAGTCAACCCACAGACCAGCACCAAAGACCTACAACATCATCTTGCCGCAGAACTGTGCATCGTTCAAACATTCAGCGCACTTTACACAAGGAGATGCTGTATACGAGAGTGATGCAGAGGAAGCCTTTTCTCTGCCCACAGCACAAAGAGAGCTGCTTGAGGTATGCTAAAGCACATTTGGACAAGCCAGCTTCATTTTGAAATAAGGTGCTGTGGACTGATGAAACTAAAATTGAGTTATTTGGGCATACCAAGGGGTGTTATGCATGGAGGAAAACAACACAGCATTCCAAGAAAAACACCTACTACCTACAGTAAAATATGGTGGTGATTTCATCATGCTGTGGGGCTGTGTGGCCAGTGCAGGGACTAGGAATCTTGTCAAAGTTGAGGAACGCATGGATTCCACTCAGTATCAGCAGATTCTAGAGACCAATGTCCAGGAATCAGTGACAAAGCTGAAGCTGCACCGGGGCTGGATCTTTCAATAAGACAGCAACGCTAAACACTGCTCAAAATCCACTAAGGCATTCATGCAAAGGAACAAGTACAACGTTCTGGAATGGCCATCTCAGTCCCCAGACCTGAATATAATTTAAAATCTGTGGTGTGAGTTAAAGAGAGCTGTCCATGCTCGGAAGCCATCAAACCTGAATTAACTAGAGATGTTTTGTAAAGAGGAATGGTCCAAAATACCTTCAACCAAAATCAAGACTCTCATTGGAACCTACAGGAAGCATTTAGAGGCTGTATTTTCTGCAAAAGGAGGATCTACTAAATATAGATTTCATTGCCTTTTTGTGGTGCCTACATTTATGCACCTGCCTTATTTTTGTTTAAACATTTATTGTACACTTTCTGTAAATCCAATAACCTTCATTTAACTTCTCAAATATCACTGTGTGTGTCTCCTATATGATATATTGTATTTAACTGACATTTTTTGTCATAACAACCAAGATTTATACAGGAAAATCATGATGATTAACAAGGTTGCCCAAACTTTCGCACCCCACTGTAACTGAGGCAACACCAATTTGCCCCCCAGGTGAAGGGGGACCCCACGTCATTTTAAAAGGAAAAAAAATCCCATTCTGAACATAAAAAAAAAAAAATTAAATATTGTTTCTCACTATCTTTTTAACATATCCTGCAAATTTGGTGTTGCTAGGATGTAAGGGGCCTTTGCTATTAACTGCTAATACATTACCCAGCCTGGATCCAGCGATTAGAGCAGCCTCCCCGGACAGCTCCGATCTCCTCTATGGGGAGGATCGCACATGATGTCATGACGTCACCAACGTCATGACCTCATGCGCAGACCCGATTCTCCCAATAGAGAGGACCGGAGATGTGCAGGGAGGCTGCGCGATTGCTGGATCCAGGCTGGGTAATGTATTAGCGGGCGATCAGGGGTATCATCAGTAATCGGGGGGATGCTGGCCACCTGTACTAGCTAGCCTAGTACTAGCTGAAGCTGTTACAGCCATGGGATCAGTTAAAATTATACTGAGGGACTCCTGGGGAGCTGGAGCTGAGTTTAAATTTACATATTTTTACTAGTAAGAAGAATAGATGTGAGATTGAGTTTTAAAGGACCACTATTGCAAAAAAAATGTAAAATGTACCCAACAAACACATAAAATGTACCTTTCTTTCAGAGTAATATGTGCAGTATTTTTTTTTCTGTGTAGTTGTCACTTAAAGTAGTTAGTAGAAATCTGACAGATCAGACAGATTTTGGATTAGTCCATCTTCTCATGGAAGATTCGCAATAATATCTTTATTGTTTACAAAATTCCTGGAAAGGATCTATACAAACATGCTGGCCAGCCTGCCTATTCGCTTGCACACTATTCTGGCAGTTACACTGGTCAACTGCCATTCAGTAAGTGCTTTTGTAAATAAAGAAATACCTGGAAATTCTGCATTAGGAGATGGACTAGTCAAAAACCTGACAGTTCTGTCAGATTTTTTTTACCTACTGTAAGCAACAGCAACATTTGGGAAAAAAATAATTTATAACGAATCTTACTCTAGGAGAACTCTTCATTTTATATATATGTTACGGCCAGAACCCGAAGTTTGGCCACTTCTAGTTCTGGCCGGCCACTTCGGGTTCTGGCCGGCCAATTCGCGAAGTGCCCGCTGCGCTGCGGCCAATGTTAGAAACGGATCGTTTACTCTGATATGAATGTATCTTCTGGCCGCAGCGCAGCGGCCAAACGTATTAATTTGTTGCAATTTTTTAAGCCGGCGGCAATGTAACGATTCAAGCCGCCGGCTTTTTCATCTGCCTCATCTCTCTCCCTCTCTCTTCTTATGGCCAGCCGGCGGGGGGGGGGGGACACGCGAGTCCCCCCGGGAGTCGTTCGTCGCAGCAGGGGCAGCAGAGCGGGGAGGCTGCAGACATTGCTTCTGCCAGCACCCGCTCTGCAAGAACGGCAGGCTTCCCTGCCGCGACGAACGACTCCGGAGGGACACGCGTGTCCCCGCCCGGCTGCCCATAAGAAGAGAGAGGGAGAGAGATGAGGCAGATGAAAAAGCCGGCGGCTTGAATCGTTACATTGCCGCCGGCTTAAAAATTGCAACAAATTAATACGTTTGGCCGCTGCGCTGCGGCCAGAAGATACATTCATATCAGAGTGATCCGTTTCTAACATTGGCCGCAGCGCAGCGGGCACTTCGCGAATTGGCCGGCCAGAACCCGAAGTGGCCGGCCAGAACTAGAAGTGGCCAAACTTCGGGTTCTGGCCGTAACATATATGTATTTTACATTTTCCAATTTTTCACAATAGTTGTCCTTTAAATAGGTAGCAGAAAGAGACTCAAGAAATAAAGTTGACGTTTAGTGATATTTCAAAGGTCCAGTTAAAGAGAACCTGAGATGGGTGGTGGTTAGCGATATAACACGTGAGTACATAAAGAAGGAGTTGCAAACAGAGAGGCCGCAAGTAAAAGGTCAGTGCCCAGTCTGCGTCTTGTTGTACTGTGATTGTTCGCAATAAAACATAGATACGTGGGGCTTCCTCAAGCCCCCTCCGGCCTGATCGCTCCCACGGGGTCCTCTTCTCCCTCTCTGTTCGCCTGCAATTGGCCTCGGAAAGTCCTCCGGTGCAGGTCCAACTGCACATGTGCAGCCTGGCCACACGTGCGCTCCCATCGTATTCATGTTGCTTGGAGCACCTGGCTGGACTGTGTATGCGCTGACTGGACCCGACTGATGGATTTTCCGAGGCCAGTTGTGTGTGAATGGAGAGGAAGAAGAGGACGATGTAGCTGGAGGAAGCCCAGGCCCCATAGTATGTATATTTTAAGTTCTCAATATGGAGCCATCATCAGAATCCATAAATACTTTCTCCCCCTCATAAAACACTATCTCCAAATACCCACTTCAGCCCCTCATACAATGTAAACATCAAGGCATCTCCACCCTGGGCCTCGTACTGGAGCTTTGCTTTCACCCTCATCTTGATGGCCTTGTTCTTAAATAGAAAGAGGACGGTATACTTTCCAATTCAATGCACACTTCTCCGGTCAGGAAAATAAGTGAAAAGACGTTCCTTGAAAGTATGGCGTGGTACCACAATGAGCCTAGACTCACCCCATCTAAAGTGCCGTAGCCAATTTATCTCAGTGGAAAATATTGGGAGTGTAGGATTAATGCAAGGAGCGATCTGATGATTAACATCCACTTGACCATTATTTTTTATGAAGAACATCGTAAGATTCAATTATATACACTGTGTATTTGTAATTATTTCTGCTTCTGAACACTCTTACTGGCGTTTCTTATAGAATTCTGTTTAATTACATCTCGGGTGGACATACAATGTATAAATAGAGAACATAAAAAGCTAATGATAGAGGCCTTGATAGATGAAAAGTAGCACAAGCTTAAGTAGGAATTTGAAAAAAAAATTGAATTACATTCATTATTATCAATTACAGGTTCCTAAAGCTCCACGTTCCTTGTCTCCAGTCAGAAGCTTTTGGCAAAATCTCTACTCAGTGGAACCTTCTGTAGAAGGGATTGTTAATATTATTGATTTATATAGTGCCAACTGCCAACTTCTTCTGTGGCGCTGTACAACAGCAATCAGGGTATAATAATACAAAATAAACAGTACAACAGCTAACAATCCAAGACAATGGTGGAGTACAGCTGATACAGTAAAAAAAATAGCTATATATTTTTACACAGGGGTGGGAGGTATGCACACACATTACACAGCATTGTGAGCCAAAAGGGGAAGAGGGCTCTGGCCAAAAGGCCTTACAGTTATTTGGTAGATCGTGGGCGTATTGCCGAGTCACATACAATTTTGCAGCTAGCAGCTGTATAACGCTTGGCCACATCCCATCAAATTCTGCTCCTGGTCGATGGCCAATAGGGGAGCAGGATAGGAGATAGGCGGTGCGGCCATGACGTCATGGCTGGGGGCAGCGCCGCACACAACGCTTCCACGCACGCTGCACACTGCCCCTTCACCCGCCGCTGCATTCTCTCAGCTGCCGCTGCTTATCTGCACTCCAGCCAGCCGCGGCTGAAAGAGGGGAGACCAGGATGAGCCCCAGACCTTTGGAGCTGAAAGGAGATAAGTGGCACCTATACCTAACTACCTATACTGAAGGCACGTATACCTGGCTACCTACCTACACTGAAGGCACATATACTTGGCTACCTACCTACACTGAAGACACATATACATGACTACCTACTTACCCTGAAGGAACATATACTGTACCTGGCTACCTATACTGAAGGCACATATACCTGGCTACTTATACTGAAGGCATCTATACCTACCACCTATACCTGGCTACCTATACTGAAGGCACCTATACCTAATTACTTATATTGAATGCATTTATACCTGGCTACCTATACCTAACTACCTATACTGAAGGTACCTATACCTTGCTAACTACCTATACTGTAAATGTTGGTAGATCTCATGGACTAGGCAAATTTTAAAGTAGCTTGCGAGCCGAAAAAGTGTGGGCACCCCTGGTTTAAGGGATAGGACAATATGTAAAGGGATGCTATATATCAGATGGTAGAAATGGTAGTTAGTGACCAATGTGTCCCAGATAGGAGAGTACGCTGGCCTTAAGAGTTGAGTTTTCAGGTTGCTCCTAAAAAGGGTAAGTGTGGATGAGTGGCGGATGTGTGGAGGGAGGGTGTTCCAGAGGAGGGGAGAGTATGAGAGAAGTCTTGTAAGTGGGAGTGAGAAGAGGTGAGTCAGGTCAGGTGACCAGAGAGGAAGACAGGAGAATATTGTTAGTAGAGTGGATATTGCGTGTAGGATGGTATTTGGAAATAAGTTTATTTAAATAAGAATGAGCCAGGTTGTAGAGAGCTTTGTATGTGAGAACAACTTGTAGCCAGTGAAGACACTAACAGAGGGGGATGGGGCTGGAGAAATGGGATAAGAGGTGGTGGATCAGTCATGCAGCAGAGTTCATGATGGACTGTAGTGGGGATGAACGGTAAGCGGGAGGCCTTAGAACACAAAGTTGAATTTTAATTACAGGTATTTTAGCTCAATTAAACCCTGACAGTATATTTACTGATACTCTTTTTAGAGCATGTTGTTACAAAGATAAAGTATGTTTGCGATATGTGACTCTCTTGTTTTTGTAAAAAAAATCAATATGTATTTTTGAGCTAGACAATGGAAGAGTGAGTTGCAGTCTGGCTCAAACTGCTCCAGTGACACTTATTTTCAGCTTGACTGTATCAACATTCACAAGGATGTGCACGCAACATCGTACTAAGGAAAAATATTCTGAGCACCAGAAGTCAAGCTAGAAATGGTTGTCATGAATCCGACCTGTAGATATATAATTGTTTTACTTTAAAGGGAACCTGAGCCAAAGCTTACCTAAGAAGAGGGAAGCCTCTGGATCCTATAGAGGCTTCCTTGGTCCCTCTCACTCCTGCCGCCACTTACCAAGACCCTCCTTAACATGAGGCCCGTGCTTGTCTTCTGACACGAGGGTGGCCATGCTGCACCTACACAAGCATGGCTGTGCAGTAGTATGGAGCCGTTCATGGACAAGCAGATCCGGCTTACTGTGCAGGTGCAGCCCTGCTCTCACAGGTGCAAAACAGCCACACTCATGCATGAAGAGGAGCACGGCTCCGATGTTCCTACTGATGAGGTACCTGAGGACTACAAGGGAATTGTCTATAGGATCTAGAGGATTCATCTTCTTATGGAAGTATGTCTTTTTGTACCCAAGGTTTGCCTTGGGTACACTTTAAGGAGCACAAGTAGCAGGTATGTCCTTCTTTACTTTTTAAACCAATATTATATTTTATATACAGTATGGTTGGGGCGCGGTGTGGCATATGCAGAAGAGGAGTGGTCAAGTTTCAAGAGAAAGAAGAAATTCTGCACTTCTGAGCCAACATGTCCACCTAATTAGGGTAGTTGAGGGTGCTCAGAGAAGCCCATTAGTGACAGAAGCCCCTGCTGCTGAGGTGGTAAAGCATGGTTTGCTGGGCACTAACCTGATCCCATGGATTTCAAAGAAACACTTAAAGAGGAACTTTTAGTGAAAAGGGGAAAAATAAATCGATACATTGCAAAGTGAAAAGTTGAAAAATAGAAGAGAGATCTAGAAATGATTGATTTTTGATAGGTGTGAGGATCCGCGTGGCTGCCTGCGCAGGCAGGCAGCCTTTTGACCACTGTTCAGGTCTGCATTCTGCAGGTCTCTGGAAGAGAGACCTTTTGTCAGTTGTGCAGCTTGCTGCTGAGGAATTTGCATATGTTTGTCATGCAGATTGCCTAGCCACATCCTTTGTGGGCTTGCTCTATAAAGAGCTATGTTTCCCACAGTAAGTTGCTGGTCATAAGGATTCTTCCTGTGAAACACTCTGGAGAGTGTCAGCCTTGCTCATTGTTTGAATATTAGTTTAGAGTAATTCCTGGGACTGCACTCGGCAGGTTCCCTAGTGCAGTTAGGATTGCATATCTGTTTTGTCTGTCTGTTGCGATTGTCCTGTCCCTGCGGTGGTCGACAGGAAGTCGTTCTAATCTTTGTTCTTGGAGTATAGCAGCGGTTGCTACCAGCTATCTCCTCTATCTGTCTTGCCTGGATCGCACTCGCCTAGCGCTAGTGCTGTGGATCCGTCTGATCTCCATCTCTCTGTCTCCCTGGATCTCACTGGCCTCTTTTCGCTAGTGCTGTGGATCCTATCTCTCGCTTGTCCCTGTTTTCGTGTGTCTGTCTTGTCTGCTACAAACGCTTGCTGGAGGCTCGGTGAGGTAACCGTTAAGCAAGCGCTCGCGTCCTCTGTTTCACGTTTGTCTGTCGGTGGTTAGTTAGGCGTGCTTGTCTCTATTGTACTTATCACGTGGAGACCGCGCATGAACGCGTGAACTGTTGCGAATGAGTGCGGTGTTCGCGTTCAGTTAGCGTTTGTTATTTTCCTTATCTCCTCATTGTATGATTTGCTGTGCCTTTGCTACTCTCGTGCTCCGCCTTGCTGTAGCCTTGTGTCACGTCTGGCGATCGCACCTCTCGCGATCGCGTTCCTACTTCATATCTGCTGTGGTGTGTGCACCGTCGCGGGTTGGCGACTAGTTTGGTGCACACACTTACAATCTGTCTCTGTGCTCATTCTCAATCGCCTCTCTTGCGATTGCGTTTCTTCCCTTCGTACAATTCCTGTCTGGCGTGTGTGGTAGGCCAGAGGAGCTGTTCCTCTGCACTCCACAGCTCCACCTGCCGACAGGAATTTCCCTCTACAGGTGCATTGCACCTTCTGCTGGGTTCCCGCAAATTATACGTTTGTGGAGGATTTCCGCAGTGTCAGCGCACGTCTTGTGCGCTGATCACGGAGAGAATCCCACAATCGTTACAATAGGTAATTTGTTCATGTAGTTTGTTCCACAATGAGCCTTCATGTCATCACCTACTACTGGCAGACATGAAAAAATAGACAGCACCAACTGCCATTATTTAGAACCACACCCTTGCGATAGGCTAAAACGTTTTTCTTATAGAAATACACATGCACAGGGGGAGATACTGGTTGCTTGGAAGTTAGGACCAGCTGTTATTTCCCACAATGCTAAAAGGCTCACAGACAAGAAACTGTCAGGAGGACATCACACTGTGGGAGGGGTTTCACCGCAATATCATCCATATAGACCCCCCTGATGATCTATTCGAGAAAAGGAAAATATTTCTCATGGGAAAGGAGGGTATTAGCTAATGATTGGGATCAAGTTCAATCCTTCGTTAAGTTCCCCTTTGAAGCCATTTTTTAGCACTTTGCAATGGAAAAAATACCAAAAAGTAGGTGGAAAATTACTGTAAAAATTATTTTTAGTATTTTCTTGCTTGCTGGTGGTTTAAAAGGCCTTTTATTTGCAAGTTGGGAAAATATCACCTAGGAGAAAAAGTGAATTGCATACGGGCCCAGGGCCCATATTCAAATTGCTTTTTCTCCTAAGTTTTCTCCTAGGAGATACTTTCTCATCTTCTGTTTAAAATAACTTTTCAGCACTCTGCAATTGAAAAAGTACTAAACAGTAGGTGAAAAAGTACTTTCAATATCGTTTTGAGTGTTTTCTTGTTTTCTTGCTTGTTGTTTGCTCAAAATGCATTTTATTGACAAAGTGTTAACATATCACCTAGGAGAAAACTTAGGAGAAAAAGTTAATTGAATAGGGGTCCATGATGGCAATAAATACCAAAAACAGGTTGTAAGTGTTTTGAACTCTATCCAAATCTGAAACAAAAGAATTGGACTTTAAATGATCCATGTACCTCTAATTCAATAGATTAACATGTTTTAAAGCTATGATCAATAATGTTATAGACACTTTGTTTTTATTTTTTGTGATGCTGTTTTCAACTGCATAACTAGAAATCACTGGGCCCCCCTGCAAAACTTTGGGTGGGGCCCCCTCCCACCTTCTCTCCGTGCGCAGACTCCTCAAGCATCACTATAGGACACAGCACTTGGGGAGGAGTAGAGAGGCTGGTGGTAGAACAGGCTGTACACAAGACCCTGCTGCCCACTAAATATGGTCTGTCTGCAAATCTATGTCTGCAAAACTTTGTATTATTCTTTATCAGGGGCTGAGCAGATGCAGTCATTATAACAACTGAGTAAAGAGCAGAAAGATTTTCTCTCCTTGCCCTTAGTTGTCAGTCTCACAGGACGGGCCCCCCTGCAGCTGCATACCTTGCAGGGTCTATTGCTACGCCCCTGGCTGTTTTATATTACTTACATATCACCCCCAGTGTGTAATATACATGCTAAGAGGCACTCCTGCAGTTTTTGGCTACTTGGTTAGCGTTAATTCACAGCAGTGCTGGAGTGACTTGCAAAAGATGTTGTTTTAGTGACAAATAAAGTTTTTATTGTATCTTACTGCCTTGTACCTTCCTGTTAGATGCTATCACCATGCATGCTTTTTATTCTGAGTTTTCTTAGACCCCATCATTAGTTGACAAGTAAAACTCTTAAGGTAATGTGTGAGTCAGCTTTATGAGTCAGCTTCTTTCATACCTTAGAAAGCCCAGAATATTAATGATGCCTCCAGTTAATGACCTTGTTTATGCATTCTCCTTTCAGTTTAGGCTTTTTGTTCTGCTCTGTATCGGAGCACAAGCATTCCATCTGTATTATGAATGACGCTCCTTACAAAGCAATGACAAAGGATGACTGCTGCTGGTCAATTTACACATGTCCGTATTAGCGCTAAATGATTGTTAATTGCTTTTGCAGTGATTTGTGAAATATAGGGATACACAGTTGCTATTCCCCATTGTAAGTAGGCATTGAAGATTATTAGCAGTGTGGCCGGGTACAGAATAACTAATTGGTGCGGTGACAGAGAGGATAATTAGAAGGAAATATGGATGCTTTCGGCAGGAATAGGCGGTCCGGTGTAACTTCGTCTCAAAACTTTCTCAAATTTTTTGCTTATTTGGGATATTTTTTTCTTCACTTATTTAAATGAATACTCCTCCTAATGAACAGTACAGGCATGCCTATTATTATGAACTGTTTTTATTATATATCATAATATGCTGATGACACCCAACATATCATTGCTATGCTGATGACACCCAGCTATATTTGTCATTCAAACCTGGCATCACAGACCCTACTCCACAAATAAACTCATGCTTAGCTGAGCTTCAGGAGTGGATGAATATTAATTGGCTAAAACTTAATGCTGACAAAACTGAGGTTCTTGTTATCGAGGGCCAGGGCTCAACAGCAAAGCAGACCCAGTCTCAACCAACACCACTAAGGATAGGGTCAGGGAGCTCAGACCTGAAAAACTCAGACTGTCCGCAGCCTGGGAGTACTGATTGATAGGAAATTAAGCTTCAGGAATCAAATCTCAGCTGTTGTGAAACATTCCTTCTTTCATCTAAGGAATATTGCAAAGATTAAACACCTAATTCCATTAGAGGATCTTCCAACCCTAGTCCATGCCTTTGTCACATCAAGGTTAGACTACTGCAACGTCCTCTACACAGGCCTGCATAAGAAAGACTTACGCCGCCTGCAATTAGTACAGAATGCCGCCGCAAGGCTGTTAACGAGCCAACCCCGCCATTGCCGCATAACACCAACCCTGAGCTCACTCCACTGGCTACCGATAAAATGGAGAATTCTGTTTATGATTGACTTACTGACATTCAAATCCTTGCACAATCTGGGCCCTGGATACCTAAAGGACTTGTTGCAACTGCATCACACCCCCCACAATCTTAGATCAAAAGGACACAACACCATGGTCACCCCCAGAGTCCACCTCAAAACCTTTGGAGGCAGAGCCTTTTGTCATGCTGCCCCTACACTTTGGAACTCCCTGCCACACCCAATCAGGACAGCTCCATCCCTGGAAGCATTTAAGTCTAAACTGAAAACCTACCTCTTTAGTCTGGCATTCATGAACATCTGACTATCTCCTCTGCAACACAACCCAGCCTGCAACCCTGTATTAATCTGAGACACAACTATGCGCTTTGAGTCCTATGGGAGAAAAGCGCTTTACAAATGTTATTGTATTGTATTGTATATATTTTAAAGTTAGTCTCATGGCTGAATGCATAATGTTATGTGTAGCTCTTACTATTTAAAGAGGATCTCAGTGTTTACCCATTGTAAAATATTTCCTCCTTTACTTTCTAAAATTACATCTTTAGTTCTGCCAGGTGATCTCTCCGGAATGTTCGTTACTGAGAATTCTATGCACAAAGGGAGATATTGCTTGTTTGGCGGTTGGAAAAGGCCAATAATTCCCACAATGCAACAAAGTTTACAGACAGCAAACTGTCAGGACAATGGTCATGACATCACACTGTGGGAGGGGCTTTGCCACAATATCAGCCATAAATACCCCCTGATGATCTATTCAAGAAAAGGTAAAGGTTTTTTATTAGAAAGCGGTTATCAGCTACTGATTAAAATGAAGGTCAACCCTTGGTTAAAGTTCCTCTTTAAAGCAAACCTGTATAAAATATGCTTAGGAAGGGTCCACACTTGTCAGTACAGAAAACACACTAGTTTTCACATGTCTGTTTTAGGACACTAAGGGGTATTTTCAATAAAGTGTGGTAAGCAGAATAACATGTGAAAAGTCTTACCATGCAATGAGTAGAACGTAATGTAGTCCATTCCATGCAATGCCTTCACCGCCAGTTCTCTCATGAAGCAAGGTGAAACAATTGTACCAGGTGCAGAGATTACAGGGGAGGCATGTTTGTACGGTGTTTTCACTTACAGAATGCAGTCAGAGTATGAGGAGAAGTGGGAGGAGAGCGAAGTGAAGAGATCATCATTGTGGAAAAGCAGCTTGTTGTGCTGTGTGAGAAGTCTGGCAGCAAGTGAGGAGGGGGGAGGCAGGAGAGCAGCAGTGTTTCATTTGACTTGCACAGCAGAAGGGAGGAGGTGGCACTGCTGTCCTGAGTGGAGAGGAATGCAGGACGGCCGACTGGCTGAGGGTGAGTAGTTTGTTTGTCACAGATTTGCAGCCAGCCAGGGTATTATTGTGTTGAGCTGCAGCATGTCATGTCTCAAGTTGTTGCATATGCTCCCTTACTGAGAACAATAATTGAAGCAGAGTAAATTGTTGGGTGCTATGCGATCATTCCAAATAGGAAAGTGGGGGGGTCGCATCCTCATAAGTTTGCCTCAGGCAGCATAAAGTCTAGAACCAGCCCTAAAGGTCTTATGCTCTACCCATCACACGTACGACTTTACGCATGATATTATGCTTACCACAGTTACAACATGCTTTCCTTGCCATGGTACATAATGACTGTCAATGAGAAAATGTGTGCAATGTGCAAAATGATGAAAAAGGGCTGTACTTTTTTCCTGGCATGTCAAAATCGCATTAAGATGTGAACAAGCCCATTGGTTGTAAGTTTTAATGTGAGTTCTGCCATTGGGAATATGCAGATTTTGTAATGCATGCCTGAAATCTCTGATTACTATACATGAGCACAGGAAGTGTGCGCCCATAAATGACCTCCTGAGTATGTGTTAAAATGAATGCTGGTTCACTTGAAACATGAATGTACTTGTCTGGCTGCTTCCTTTAGCTTCTTTGCACCTTGAAATGAATTGTCCAGACTCCTCCCTCTTTCCTAGTATCACCTATACAAAGTAGTCAGGGAGTTACTGTAAGGAGGCACCATCCAATCTCTCTTTGTAATCATAGATCTGACCTCACCTATCTTCTTCTGCTGAGAGTGTGACTCTTTGTGGTCAGCACTGCGTCTTCAGCAGAGTCACAACATAAGAATGTGATGATGAGCTGTGGTGCTGGCCACAAAGGGAGATGCAAGAGAGAACCTTCATTCTGCTGTGTTTATCTTTGCTTCCTAGAGAGATCTCTAGCATCAAATATGAAAATTGTGTAAGCAACAGCATAGTCCTCTGTTCAGCTTTGCTAACAATGATTTTTTTTTCAATCATTACTGTTTTTTAGATTTATTATAGGATGGATTGGAAACTTTTCCAGTTACATTTGAGCAGCAAAATGTTTTTATAGAGGATTGTTCAACTCTCAGGCTTGCACCATCAGCCAAAAACAATTACCGTATAAACTATTTATAGCATGTGTGAACATATGGGACATATTCTTTTTATTGGGTACAACTTAAGTGAGCAGACAAATAACCATAGTGAAGTTTTCAGCTGATACAGATCCAAAAGAGTCTGTTCAGTTTAATAATCCAGAACCTGTATTAATGAGCCAATATGAGAAACTATGGAACCAAAGGGTAAAACTACAACTAGATCCTTTTATGTAAGCAACCAGAGTCACTGCCTTTCTCTCCTCCACTGACCACTATGAAACATTCTGATTCATTTAAGTATAGCCATAGCCATCCAATTTAAATCCTTAAAGGGTACTTGAGGTGACATGTGACATGAGGAGATTGAAGATGTGTATGTACAATGCCAAGCACACAAATAACTAGGCTGTGTTCCATTTAATCTTTATCTGCCTGAAAGAGTTAAACATCAGGTATGTAAGTGACAGTTTCTCTGAAGTCTGGACCTAGTCAGACTAGCCATAAAACTTTTTCTTGGTATAGAATAGCTTCTAGGAGCAGGGGATAGCTAAAAAAGGCCAATATTTATATGTTTTGACTTAGAACTCTCTCAGACTATGAGAAAGACTGCATCATTTAGTTGAGACAGTACAACTGTTTTAGCTGATACACAGAGAATAAAACTGGGATTTAAAAAAAAAAAAAGTAATTTTTAGGAGCAAGAGGATAGATACATTTGTTTATCTCATCGGTGTATTTTCACCATGCGTTTCCTTTAAAACACCAAAGTTCTAGTCAATTCCAGAATACTCCTGTAGAGTCGGTATTCAACTTGTTTGTAATGTTGGTTAGAACTGGGGTTACCCTCAAGATTGACTCAATCATCCATCATTCCTGCCAAACAGGAAAAAAACTTGAAAACTGCTACCATTTTGGGAGAATAGTTGGCCATTGAACCTTTCAACCAGCAATTTAATTAGTTGTTTGCAAAACAATTTTTTTCTTTCTTTTACTTCTTATTCATGTTATGTCATTACTACTAAGTAGCATGCTTAGGCAAGGCACAGGCTTGTAAAAATCATGTGCGTTTTGCCGCATAGCGTGAAACATGCTCCGCTGCACAAATGATGAAATTTAATGGGCCACTTGCAATTCATAATTTTTTCTATTTGTGTTTCCTCACAGTAAAGTTTGGTATCATATTAATTGTTAGGCTACAGTACAATGACTGCAGCAATAAAATAAAAGAAAGTAGTAGACAGTGTAGGAGTGTGTTTTCACCACTAGAAGGCAGTGTAGGAAAGCAGGATAGTTAGTAGAGGACCACTATTCTCTATAGCCCAAAGTCAAGTGTCAAGCCAATTTTTTTCAGTTTTTAACAAAAACGTAAGAAAGGTGGAAAACTGATAGAATATGAAAGGACAATGGATATGAAAGGACACCAAAGCCAACCCTCCAGCACAGTGAAAGGCATATTTGGCTCCTGAAGTAATCCAAACTAATGGTGTTCGTAATGGGTCAATTATGATTAATTCATGCATAATTGTTTGCAATTAAGTTATGTACAGCCTACTACGATTGTGAATCGTAATTATGCCTGTAATTACGCATAATGTATGTGTACATGCATGGAAAAAAAATTGCATCTATTTGCATTTTTTACATTAAAGCCACTTTAGCAGTTAATATAAAAGCCCCCTTACGTGTTATAAACACCACATTTGCTGAGCATGTGGAGGAGGACAGTTGGTACAAGAGGATTTTTTTTTTTAAAGAGACTCCGTAACAAAAATTGCATCCTGTTTTTTATCATCCTACATGTTCCAAAAGCTATTCTAATGTGTTCTGGCTTACTGCAGCACTTTATACTAATACAGTCTCTGTAATAAATCAATGTATCTTTCCCCTGTCAGACTTGTCGGCCTGTGTCTGGAAGGCAGCCAAGTTCTTCAGTGTTGTGGTTCTGCTATGAACTCCCCCTTCCAGGCCCCTCTCTGCACACTGCCTGTGTATTATTTAGATTAGAGCAGCTTCTCTCTTCTCTCTTATCTTTTACAAGCTGGATAAATCGTCCTCTGAGCTGGCTGGGCTTTCACATACTGAGGAATTACAAACAAGGGCAAAGCTGTTTGCAGGAAGAAAAGAGCAGCCTGAAACTTCAGTGCATGAGAGATGCAGGGGGGAAGAAACACACAAATGATCTCTTGAGATTCAAAAGGAAGGCTGTATACAGTCTGCTTGTGTATGGATGTATTTTTCTATGTGTGGACATACTGTACATCAACCTACTTCCTGTTTTGGTGGCCATTTTGTTTGTTTACAAACAAACTTTTTAAAACTGTTTTTAACTACTTTTAATGCGGTGAGGAGCGGCGAAATTGTGACAGAGGGTAATAGGAGATGTCCCCTAACGCACTGGTATGTTTACTTTTGAGCGATTTTAACAATACAGATTCTCTTTAAAGATCTTATAGTTTTTGAGAAAATCGATTTTAAAGGAATACTCTAACCTGCAAAAAATATATAAGTAAGTTGAACTCATTTTTTTACAAGTTACAGTACTCCTCTAAAGGACACTCGAGGTGACATGTGACATAATGAGATACATATGGGTATGTACAGTGCCTAGCACACAGATAACTATGCTGTGTTCCTTTTTTTTCTTTCTCTGCCTGAAAGAGTTAAACATCAGGTATGTAAGTGGCAGTTCCTGTATGAGTCATGACTGAGTCAGACTACAGTGTGACCCTCACTGATAAGAAATTACAACTATAAAACACTTTCCTAGCAGAAAATGGCTTCTGAGAGCAGGAAAGAGTTTAAAAGAGTCAATAGTTCATAGATGTTAGCTCTGGCATACTTCAATGAACGTGTCATTGAGCAAAAACAATAAAACAGTAAAAACGTAAAAAGTAGATTTAAATGCAGTATAAATAAAAAATGTGGAATATCTTAAAAGGTCATTTTTAGGAGAAGGAGGATAGATACAATTGTTTATTTCATTACTTTATTTTCACTGTGGGTGTCCTTTAAAGTTCTCGTGCAGTGTGGGATATGTTTTAGCAGCTGCCGACTTTAGCGATTAATAGCAAAGCCCCCATAAATGCTACAAAAAAAAAATGTGCAGGGTATGTGAAGAAGAACAGTGGGAAAGGACTTATAGTTTTTGAGAAAATCAATGTTAAAGTTAAAAGAAAAAAGTAGCAACGTTACTGCGCAAACATGACAGATAATGTATTAACGTATATAAATGTCTTTTTTAAACACTTTATATATATATTCAGAGTGTGGGAAATATAAAAAAAATTATTTGGGGTCCCCACTCCCGAGCCTCTTTAACCCTATGCCCCCATGCAGGCCGGGATTTGGGGGGGGGGGTGAGAGGGGGGAATGGGCGGCCAAGCCTTCTCCTCCCCCCAGAGCCCTTGTCCAATGCATGGACAAGGGGCTCTTCCCCACCTCCGGTGTCCCAGAAGGAGGTGGGGGTTGACGACGCCCTGGGGGGTTCATGGAGGCATCTGGGAGTTCCCTTTAAGAAGGCGACCCACAGCTGCCAGCCCCGCTCCCAGGAGAAATGGGCATAGGGGTACATCGTACCCCTTACCCATTTCCACAAAGGGTTAAGTGAAATAAAACACGATGCCAAAAAAGTCCTTTAATATTCTTAATGAAGCAGAAATACTTACCTGTACCTTCAAAAAAATGTTCCCACGCCAATATTCCCGAAAATGATCCCACACCAATATCCTCTAACTTGCGAACTTGATTGAAAATCTCCGAGCACCTGCCGCCACACACCGTCGCTCCCTGAAAAGCTCTAGCTATACTAAGTATAGCTAGAACAAAAGCATCTTTGAATTTGGCTCCAAGGATCCCCCTTGGTTTAATAACAGACTAATGGTTATTGTGAAGAAAAGAAAAGCCGCCGCATGGACGCAGGATGAGGCGGCTGTTTCCGCGGCTGGCATAGCGGAACGCGGAGAAACCGCCGCGTCTGACGTGGCGGTTTGCGCGCACAGGCCTGCTACTGACGGTCTGACCAGGCGCGGGGAGGCCACCGCATGTGCAGATAGCGGTGCGTCTCACCCCGCGTGAGCCAGCAGAGACATTGCAAAACGTGACTGGTGTGGCTGGGATTGATAGTCCACACAGGTTCAGAATGACGCGCGCGTGCGCTGAGAGCCATAGTTTATATGACAGCCAGAAGAAGGTCAGCTGACCAAGCTGGTCAGCTGACATCTCCACCACTTTTCATTAGTCCAGCACTTAAGGGTGGCGCTGGAGAGCGCTATAGTATATATACTGGGTGCTGGTCATTCTCTGGTTGTCTGTCGTTGCAATCACTATGTGGTAGCACTCAGGCCTTGTCTGTTTCTGTGTTCTAGCATAGTTTCCAAAGGTGTTGACATCAAGGAGTTCACACCTTAGCATTAGGAATATTGAATTGTATTATTTGTTATGACCTTCTGCCTGCCTGACTATTCCTCTGAACTCTGATCCTGTACCTTGCTATTTCTGATATCCTGTTGCCAATCTCTGCTCGTTCCTGGACTCTGTACCTGCCTCCTGATTCTGTACCTCGTTATTCTGATTCTCCGTTGCCTGACCCTGCCTGTTATTGGATTCCGTATCTGCCTCCTGATTCTGTACTTTATCTGTCTGTGTGCTAACGACCTGGCTTGGCCCACCTCGAGAACTAGCCTTACTGTTAGAGGCAGTTCCCAGATCTGTTAGTGACACCCGCTCATTGGTGTCACTCACGCTCTGTCCTTCCCTCATTCTGCTTAGCTCCTCCCCGGGAGAGTCTAGGCTTACGGAAGGAGCATACTTCGGTGCAGTATTCCTTACTGCCTCTGTACCTACTCCTTAGGTACAGTCTCCTGTATTACTGTTGCACCAACACTCGCATATCTCAGGTGTCCAGAGGTTAGTAGATATATCTGATTATCGGTGATACTGCAGATCATCAATAATCGGGTATATTCTGTATTCTCGGTGATACTGCAGTTCACCGGTAATCAGACCCTCTCTGTGTTACACCGATCGTTACAGTTATCCTCCTGATCCCCGCAGAAATATTTCCCACAATCTGCACGAGAACTTTAAAATTGATTTTCTCAAAAACTATAAGGTCTTTTTGATTTTTTTTTCCTCTTGTACCCTCTACCCCTCCACATACCCTGCACATTTGGTGTTTTTAGCACGTAAAATCGCTTCGTTATTAACCGCTAGTCAGTGGCCGTTCGCCTGCACTTTAATTCTATGGAGCCGCCGCGAAATACAGATGAAATTTTGCATGAATTACGCTAACATGCGTAATTACGGGTAGCGATTATGCTTCCATGCAAATTTTTTTATGCATAATCTGCAAATTTCGCATTACAATTACGATGCGTAATAGCGAATTACGATGCGTAATCATGCATTGAGGTAACTTCTGCTCACCACTAATCCACCGCAGATGCTAAGATGGATACATAATATAGGTGAAGCTATGAACATGCCTATTCAACAGCTGAAAGAAGCAGTGATTGATGGTAACATTGACAGACACATTGAGTGTGTAAAGTACTGTATTTTTAGACATATAAGACACATATAAGACATATAAGACACATTGATTCACAAAGCGGTGCTAACTGTTAGCATGCCTGTGAAAACCCCCTTAGCACGTCTAAACGAGCTTTTCACGCATAAAACTTTATGCGCGTAAAACTTTACGCGCGTACCGCACAGAGTGCAGGGCGCTCCGCGCGAAGTGCCCATTAAAGCCTATGGGACTTAGCGCGCGCATAAAACTTTGCGCGCGTAAAAGTTAGCGCGCGATCTGATTGAGAAATCCGGTGCTAACCTACTTAGCACCCTGGTTAGCATGTCTAAAGACTTTAGACATGCTAAGTAGGTTAGCACCGCTTTGTGAATCAAGCCCATGGGGTATTAGATGCAGCATGGTTTAAAGGGAAAAAAACAGGGAAAAGAAAATATATACTAAACCTGGTGTATTTATGTTCCAGGAACATCTTGTAGATGTTCTCCTCCAATTATTGTGTCCTCCTCTGTGCCCCATGTGTCCCCTTCTATGCTTTGCTCCCCGTGTGTCCTCCACTGCCCGTGTATAACTATGAAAATCTAATCCATGGCTCCAGCGGCGATCACAAAACTCTCCTCTTTCCCACGGCTCCCCTAGTTCCAGCCTCTGCTGACCATGTCATCAGCAGAAGCCGGCACTACGGGAACAGTAAAGGAGAGGAGAGGACTGTAATCACTGCTGGACCCGTCGAAAAGATGAGCCATGCTGTAGCTTCTCATTGTTAAACACGGGGCAGAGGAGGACACACGGGGGGAGGGGATAATACAGGGAGCCCCCGACATCGGCGGTTCATATCAGGCATTTGTAAGTTGGGGACTCCCTTTATTTGACATATAAGAGGCAGGGGCTTGGTCTCTCCTTTTTTGGGAGAAAAAGTGCATCTTATATGGTACATATAGTAACGAAGAGTCGGAGTTGACTAATCAAACGAAGAGCAGGATATTAGAGCTATGGCAGGGACATAATATTAGGCAGCCCCCTCTTCAGTATAGGTACCAGATGTGCCTCTGATATTAGGTAGCCCCCCTCCCCAAATATGCTGAATTGCATGCAGAATCACCTCTCTATGATTACCTCCAGCAGTGCCAGTGGAGGGAGAGACAGAGAGGAGACACTATGACAGGAAAGATTCCAGTACTGAGGAGTAACAGTTGGAGCACACTCCGCTCGTGACTACTCTGCAATTCGCGGAGGACAGGGGGTACTTGTGGGCACAGGGGCTCTAGGCGAGGATGATCAACACTGGGGTTTGGCAACTCTACAGCTGAACTTCAGATCCTTGTGGCACACCTATAGCTGAGAAACAGCATTGATAACTACCGTTGTCAACTACAACAGAGTGCTATCGGTGCGACTTTCAGTTAGTGTTAGTGTTAGGTGTAGGTAGGTTTGGTTAGTGTTAGGCGTAGGTAGGGGAGGTTAGTGTTAGGTGTAGGTAGGGGAGGTAAGAGTTGGGTGTATGGGGGGGGTAGTTTTAGGCATAGGTAGGGAGGGTAAGTATTAGAGGTTTTGGTAGGTGAGAGGTTAGCATTAGAAAGCAAATATTGGGTGCTGAGCTGTCATTTGAATATCATTTGTGATATTTAAATGACAGCAATACTCAGCGCCCAAATTACTGAGTAGAAGTTTTACACAGACGCGGCAGAGGTGCTCATGCTGTTCACTGAGGATAAAAAAAGACTTTTTAGTTAAAGAAGCCTGCAGTGTCCTACAAAACCATGGGCGTAACAATCACACCTGCCAACGCCTTGGGGCCCCTCCTCCTCCCTCTTCCCAACCACAAGTGCAGCCAATTAACGAAAATACATACACGTTTGCTCACAAAAACTGTCCTCGCCAGCTTCTCCCACCATACAAAGTAGCATGCAGTAGGAGCATATGTAATTTTTTCCTGTTTCCAGACACTGCTTCAAAGCAGAACTCTCTGCTGCCATTCGCTGGCTCCTGATCACGTGACCCTCATGGGGTTCAGGGACCAAGGGGGCCTCATGCTATCATTTTTGCAGGGGGGCCCTATTAAGTCTAGTTACGCCCCTGTACAAAACGCATCATGTATAAAGTATATATTGGAGGTAAGTACTCCTCTTGAATCCTTTATTCTTTGAATTTTATCTTACCAGATACCTTTTGTGTTACTCCCAGCCCTACAGAAAAGGTAGCAAATTGAAGTCACTGCAAAAAAGAGCAAAAATCATCAAAAGTATTATTGCTTTATGCAAAACAACCTAAAATACTTTATGATTTTAAGATGCCAGTTACACAAAGGATACAATTTAAAATGTTTACTCTCACCTACAAAGTTCTCCCCAACCTAGCTCCTTCTTATCTAAATACACTTATTTCCAGATACCATTCTAACTCTCCTCTACTAACAAAATTCTCCTGTCTTCCTCTCTGGTCATCTCTTCTCACTCCCGCTTACAAGACTTTTCTCGATCCTCTCCCCTCCTCTGGAACACTCCCTCAATACATCCGCCAGACCGCCACTTATCCACACTTACTCTTTTAGGCACAACCTGAAAACTCACCTCTTCAGGAAAGCATACTCTCCTACCTAGGACACTTTGACCACTGACCACCATTTCTACCACCCCATACACAGCTTCCCTCTACCTACTGTCATATCCCATCAACCTTTAGACTGTAAGGACTTTTGGTCAGGGATCTTTTCCCCTTCTGTCTAACAACACTGTGAGTTGTGTGTGCAACTGTGCATACCTCCAGTGGCGGACAAAGCCAACAGTGGACCCCTGTGCCGAATAAATGAAGGGGCCCCATGTGAGTTGCCATAATCACATTAGATTACGGTTGGATCCAAACAATGTCGATAACATAAAAGTACATGAATTGAGGTTGCATCCTATAAGCACTGTGATAATGTAGCACACATTTCATACTTGTGTATGACTGGGCCACAAGCAAAATATCACTGTTCCTCCTGCATTTCAGAGAGAAATACACATAGAAGAGCCTACAGAATAATCATGCCCTAACTGTGGTGCAGCTGTATGGGCCCTAGAGGGCTTGGGGCCCCTGAGGGGCTGCACGGTCTGCACGGGCCTATGTCTGCCACTGCATACCTCCCACCCCTGTGTAAAAATCTGTAGTCGATTTGTTTATTGCATCAGTTTCATTTCATCATTGGCCTCAATTCACTAAGCTTATCTCCTGTCTTTAATAGTGTTTCTAGAGTTGTTACCATGGTGATGAGGCATGTAGTATTCAGGAAACATTTTACCTCAGGCAGACCTAAAGGTAACTCTTCAGTCTTTAAGTTAACTCTTCAATCCTTAAAATAACTCCAGAGTTAAAGACAGGCTGTTTATTAACTGCGTGTGAAAATAACTACAGAGGAGGTAAATTAACTACAGAGGAGATAAATTAACTACAGAGGAGGTAACTTAAGGAATGAAGAGATAAGATAACTCTCTCACTTCATTCCTTACGTTACCTCTTCTGTAGTTAATTTACCTCCTCTGTAGTTAATTTACCTCCTCTGTAGTTAATTTACCTCCTCTGTAGTTAAGATACCTCCTCTGTAGTTATTTTCACACGCAGTTAATGAACAGCCTGTCTAACTCTGGAGTTATTTTAAGGATTAAAGAGTTAACTTAAAGACAGAAGAGTTAACTTTAGGTTTGCCTGAGGTGAAATGTTTCCTGAATACTACATGCCTTATCACCATGGTAACAACTCTAGAAGAGTTATTAAAGACAGGAGATAAGCTTAGTGAATTGAGGCCAATGTGTTGCATTGTTGTATTTTGTATTATGTATTGCTATACCTTGTATGCTGTTGTACAGCACCGCAGAAGATTCTGGCACTATATAAAATAATAATCATCATCATCATCATCATGTGCATTCATTCATATTAATCAATTAGATAGCGACCTTTGTGTGAAACAATAGCTATACTGTAGCCAGTGCTGACCTGATATCTGTTTGGCTGCAGCAGGATCTAACACTGCATTACATTTTCCAAGACGGTCTCGTCTTCTCAATTAAATCTAAGCCACATCTTTACTTACTCCCCTCCGACCGCTCTGATTTCAACACTAAATTCAACCTGCATCCCAAATCTCTCCTCCAATTAGAGGTTAATACAACGTGTCATTTGTGCTGATTAACTTTGTGTATCAGAAGAGAAGTGGCTATTGATTTTAAAGACCTGCTTTTTTTCCCTAAGCGGCTGAATGAAAATGAAGCTGGTTGGACAGAAGAAAAGTTTTCTAGTCTCTTAGCAGGTGAAAGAGAGGACTTGCATTGTTCCAGAGATTGTAAGGCCAAGAAAATGTCACTCACTTGTACACCCCTAACATCTGAGACTCTACAAAGTGGAATTCCTAATTAGCTTCTACTTTGGCAAAAAGAGTAGAATACTGAGTGGTGATAGAGTCATAAAATATATAATACAAGGTATTTTTTATAAAAGGAAAAGAAAAAAAAATATTTCCATTTTGGTGAAAGCTTTAGATTATTAAAGTGGACCCAAACCAAACATTTTTTTTAATTCAAAATATTTAGTTGCACCACTCTAACACATACAAAGATAAATAAACACTCCTTCAAGCCTATGAGCATTTCAGTGCATGCTTTTCACCCTTCTCTTTCCATAACTAGAGTTATACAGGTGGCAGCCATTAGCAATTCCTCCTTTGCTGGACAACATCTACTCCACCAGTTTGCCAGATTCTGTCCCAGCAATATGAAAGGAAGGGAGGGGTTCCTCCAATAAATTTAAAATATTTTATATTTGTCATCATGCAGCTGAAAAAAAGGCTGCTATTTATTATTATAATTTAGAAAATAGATTTTATTTCTGAAATCTTGTAATTTTAATTTGGGTCCACTTTAAAGAGAATCTGTATTGTTAAAATCGCACAAAAGTAAACATACCAGTGTGTTAGGGGACATCTCCTATTACCCTCTGTCACAATTTCGCCGCTCCTCACCGCATTAAAAGTGGTTAAAAACCGTTTTTAAAAGTTTGTTTATAAACAAACAAAATGGCCACCAAAACAGGAAGTAGGTTGATGTACAGTATGTCCACACATAGAAAATACATCCATACACAAGCAGGCTGTATACAGCCTTCCTTTTTAATCTCAAGAGATCATTTGTGTGTTTCTTTCCCCCTGCAGCTATCTTCCACTGAAGTGTCAGGCTGTTTCTTCCTGCAGAGTGCAGACAGCTGTGCCTGTATGTAATTCCTCAGTATGTGAAAGCCCAGCCAGCTCAGAGGAGGATTTATCCAGCTTGTAAAAGATAATAGAGCAGAGAGAAGCTGCACTAATCTAAATAACACACAGGCAGTGTGCAGAGAGGGGCCTGGAGGGGGGAGATGCATCACAGAACCACAACACTGAAGAACTTGGCAGCCTTCCAGACACAGGCTGACAAGTCTGACAAGAGAGAGATAAGTTGATTTATTACAGAGATGGTGATAGTAGAACGTGCTGCAGTAAGCCAGAACACATTAGAATAGCTTTTGGAACTTGTAGGATGATAAAAAACAGGATGAAATTTTTGTTACGGAGTCTCTTTAAAGTTGGTTTGTCAGCCATAAAATCAAATTCCGTTTACCCACTGCTCTGTGTTTATTAAGCAGTCTACAACCATAGCCTGCATTGCAAGCATTCCAATATAATCATAAATGTTTCTTCTGTAATTATTTTCTGTAAAAATCTTATCTCAGTCAGCCTGGCTCTATTCTGGTACATTGCCAGGGAGAAGGAAGCTTGTTTATTTCCCCTCGCACATTCCTGCCCCTCTGTGATTGGCAGTTCAGTGTGACATGAAGCTGAGAAGGGAAATACACCTCACTCCTCTGCAGGAGCTGCTGAAATACGATCTATGCTGTGCTCACATGTGTTTACAAAGCATATGACAGTGCAAAAACTAGGAGAAAAAAGAGTGAGTGAGTAAATTACATCAAGATTGGCTTCAGTCAGAGGCAGTAAAAATGGAAAAGGCCTGATACAGTTTTGTCTTTATTTACTATATAAAATTCACCAAAAAGCAAAACGTTTACAGTACACAGTACATGTGTTATGTAAGTAGAACAAGTATTTATATAGTTAAATATAATAAGTTTTAAATCAGGATGATACCATTTATTGGCTAACTACAAATGAATAAGAATAAACAAGCTTTCGGCCTTGCAGCCTTCGTCGGGTTTACATCCTGTTAGTTTGCAGGCTGATGGTACAGACAGCTTTATGCATGCAACATCAAAAGGGAAAACTGATTTTTTTTTCAAGGATAAATACATGTCATTGAGATGCCTTATGTAAAACAGAACAACTTAATGGGGTTGGAGGTTGTTAGCTGAGAAAGATCCTTGTTTACTCCATGCTCACAGACCTGGGAGTTGAACTGACACAGAGGTATCGTAATTTCTGAGTTCACAAGTTCAGCTATATAGGCTGAGAGAGAGTTTAAATATCGCCAGCCTCATACCAATATAAAAAGTTTTTGCCCTTATTCAAGCCCTGATTTAAAACTTCTTGCTTTTACTGATGGCTAACATGGTACAATACCCTACTGCTACTATAGTTAAATATAGGATTTTTTTTCCTGGGATAATATGGCTTTCTCCACTGCTTTAATATATGGCATGTGTACTGGGGTGGGAGGTGGAAAGGCATGCTGGGATGGAAGAAGAAACTGCATGTTGGGTTCAGGGGGTGTTTGAACTTGATGCAGTCTATTTTTATAGTACGTTTTGAGATTAAAAAATAATAATGGATTTTAATAATGCAAATAAATAAACTGAAATAAGTAACTTTAGCTGCTTAAAAGCATAAGGCTCATTCCCGCTTGCTGCAAAAATGTAACAATCGGGTCTGTTTATTTGCAGCTCCAAAAAATGCAGGCAGAGTATCCTAATATTAAAAATAGGATCCAGTTCCACTTGTAAAAAAACCCTGAAACGATGGCAAATGGAACACACAATCCTGCCCAGCTACATTTTTCCGGACAAGCAGTTGCGTTGCTCATAGCCATTCATGCAGGGCACCCACCTGCGGGTGCGAGCGTGACATGAAAATAGAGCAGAGCAAACAGTGAACTGGGCCACTCCGATCCATACAGGTCAAAATGCTTCACTCCAGATGGGCACCGAGGCTAAGGAAATGTATGGAGACATATATACCCAGTAATGGAGAACTCCTAACCCATTGTGCCAGGTAGTGCTAAATGTACAAAAATGGATATTGGGACTCAATCCCTAGGGTGACAGTTAGGGGCAAAGTACTGTACACATGTGTTGCTATCCTACAAGCTAGCAGCACATTGTGTTGCTATAGAGAGGGGATGAGGGAGGATTTCAGCATAAGTCAGTGGTGAAAATTCATAGCATGGGCAGGTTGAAATGGAAAGAAAAAAAATCATAAGATTAATTGTGGAGCACAGCTGAACTTGCTTTCTCCCCTGTTACTACTTTTCACACACCCTTCTTATGACTCATGCTGGCTAGGTGGAGACAAGACAGTATAAGTCAGCAGAAGCTAATGCAATGCTAATGAAATATGTATCAGCTATTAAAGAAAACCGGAAGTGAAAGTATATGTAGTACAGAGAGTGAATAGAACTTTAGCAGCAAAGAAAAAGAGTCTCATATTTTTTTTTTTTATATAGCTTTTTTAACATTGCATAATATTGCCACAGTTGCAGTTTTAAAACCACACTCAGTCTTTTAAGCTATAAAACAAAGCAGAAATAATGTCCCTTTGAACTTTCCTGCAGTAAAACCTTATCTCAAGCTGTCTCTCCCTGTTTCTTGGCTGTTTAAAGAGAATCTGCACTCTCAAATTCTTACAATAATTAGCATACCATTCTATTCATTATGTTCTCCTGGGCCCCTCTTTGCTGTTTCCGCTGCTCCCCGCCTCAATCCTGGCTTTTAATCGCCAGTTTTAGGCAGTATTTACAAACAAAAAACATGTCCGCTAACCAGGAAGTGATTTTTGTATATATCTCATGTTACAGTATACTATAAGTTTTTATTACATAGAGAATTATCTGCACTCCAGTCTGGGATTCTCACAGTTCTCAGCATGAGACAGGCGGCTCCCTTCCCCCTCAGAGAGCTCTGTCTGTGATTAGTAAACAAAGCACACAGAGCCTGCAGGGGGAGTGGAGGGGGCGTGCATAACTTCTCCCGATCACAGCAGAGGCAGTGCATTCCTCTCTGGCTCAACAAGGTTTGACAAAGAAACTAAGATTAGATATATTACAGAGACAGTGCAACTAGAAAAGGCTGCAGTAATCCAAACCACATTAGAACAGGTTTAGGAACTTATAGGATACAAGAAATAAGGCTGAACATTTTGTTACAGAGTCTCTTGAAGTGCTTCAGAAAACAGGACTGTATTCAACCCAAGTTGGTGGAATAACTAAGAGAAGCTCATTTGCATAGATAACAAATGACGTTTTTTTAACTCTTCCTGTACTGGAAAACAAAATGAGACTCTTTTCTTTGCTACTATCGTTCTATTTCTTAGCTGTACTACACATACAATTCATTATCTCATAAGTTTATTTTCGCTTCAGGTTTGCTTTAAGCGGCAAAGGTTACAAGCAAGGCAGTATACAGTGAGTGCCCCCAAGTCTATGGGCTTGATTCACAAAAGAGTGCGCGATCGCAAATTTGCGCACGAAAACGATATCGATTTCACGGGAAAATTCGTGTTTGCGCGCGAAAACGTTATCGTTTCGCGCAAAAATCGTGAACACGCGCAATGCGAAAATTCACGCGAAAACGCCCGTGCTAACAGTTAGCACTCTTTTGTGAATCAAGCCCTATGTGTCCCAGCTCTTCACATTCGCTTGTGCCCTGCTACTCCTTATCAAAGCAAAATTATTAATGCAACATATTTGCAGCATCAGGAACGATGCTTACTTTTAACAGAAGAAACAAAAGCACACTTATCCTTTAATCTTGGCTTAGCCAAATAAATATGAAAGTGTCACGTTCCTGCGGAGTACAGGCTGTTTTTCTTTTCTTTTCCCTTCTTTCATTCTTCTTAGCATAGAAAAAGATATTTGCAGGGTTAGAAATATCACAAGTAACACTTGTATTTATTTAGCATCCCGCTAATCTGCCTTTCAGTTTCTATTCTGCACAGCACATGACATCAAAGTACAATCCCATTCTGTTGATTAGATTTGAATAGCCATTTATGTCATGAAAGCGTGGTACATATGCATCAGTCTTTTATGGTTTTATCTGCTGGTACCCCTGGGAATTAGCCGCCCAGCACCGAGGAAGAGGAGGAAAAGCCACAGAGCAACTGCGAAACGCTGTAACAAAAGCAGAATATCATTAGTCCCTGTAATGCAGGGGCTCACTGGAAAATTGTGATTAAAGCTGGACTTGAAACGATGAGATCTGCTACTTGCCGGATGACTGACAGCCTCTCCTCTCGCGGCTCTCGTGAAGAGGACGCCGCTACCATCATTAATACTGATTGGAAGCCGTTCTGACAAGGCTGGCGCAGTCAGAAATGGCTGCCACTTCTTTCAAGAAAGGTTACCAGAAATCTATATCTATTTATCTTTGCCAATTGCTTCTCAGACCTATTTTCGTAGGCGATATTTGAAGGGTTTATTTCATTTAGAAACAGGAAATCTGGGAAAGAGTGACCTGTTAAGATAAAGCTGACACGACATCTCAGAGAGCCTTGGCTTCAGATAAGATTTCACTGAAAATGAAATTCCCCCGCGAGTTCAGTGGAGGGAAGCCAAAAATATGAAAAGGCTTCACGGCTCTGCAGCGGCATTTCCCCGAGGTTGCATGAAAGTGCTAAACTTGTTGCCAGTTTTAAAAGGACATGCCTACTGAATGCAACAATTAAAAAATAACCACTTTCTATTCATTTTTTTTTTATTATTATTTTTTTAAATACGAACTGTAACCAAGGATTGATCGTCAACCCAATCAGTAGCCAATGTATCCTTTCCCACGAGAAATCTTTACCTTTTCTCAAAAAGGATCACCAGGGGGCTCTGTGTGGCTGGTATTGTGGTGAAGCCCCTCCCACAGAGTGATGTCAGCTAGGTACTGACATCACACTGTGGGAGCCTTGTTGCATTGTGGGAAATAACAGCTGTTTACAACTGCCAAAAAGCAGCATCTCCTTCCACAGACATCACCTGCCAGCAGTAGATCACCACCATGTGATAAATGTCAGAATGTAAATCAGGGAGAGGAAAGTTTTTACAATGGGCAAACACTACCTCAAATCATTTATAAATAATTGTTTGGGGCTAGACCATCTCCCCATGGGGGATTCTTGGGTTTTCTCTATTTTTAAAAGCACCTACGGAATGGGGGTTGCTCAGTCCAAGTGCCAGAATATTGTACACACTAGTAAGGAAGCCAGCTGGCTAGGGGCATAACAATAGCCAACTTGTCCCCCATGATAGCAGGGTGAGGGTGGGGGGCCAGGGGCTACAGAGTAGAGCAGGGAACCATGTAATCTATACCTGCTTCAGCACTGTGGATCTCTTCCATGCATCACATCTGCACACTCCCTGCTGCCAATTGCTGGCTCCCGATTACATGACTAATGCGAATCAGGTGATCGGGCAAATGGCTGCAGAGAGTGTACGGCTGTGATGCATGGAGGAGACCCGCAGCGCTGCAAGCAGGAAAATTTTATTTCACTCCTTGGAATCTGCAATGGTGTCAAGGCAAAGTGTGTGGAGGGGGATCGTGTAAGGTGGGGAGCAGTTTGGATCCCATCGGTCCCCATGATCATTTTGCAAGGGACTCCTGGGTTGTTGATATGCCCCTGCATCTCACATTTTTTAATAGGTTTTCTCCAAGGGGTACTTTTGCAAAGAATAAAAGAAATACTGAGAATCCCCCATGAGGAAATGGTTTAGTCCAAAACCT
Organism: Hyperolius riggenbachi; assembly: GCF_040937935.1. Classification (NCBI taxonomy): domain Eukaryota; kingdom Metazoa; phylum Chordata; class Amphibia; order Anura; family Hyperoliidae; genus Hyperolius; species Hyperolius riggenbachi. Next base: position 102,795,379 of record NC_090652.1, read on the forward strand.
GAAAGATACTGCGTAGCAGCTTCCTGGTTTTCACTAGAGGGATAGATAGATAGATAGATAGATAGATAGATAGATAGATAGATAGATAGATGGATAGATAGCACAAGTGAGCACAATGCAATTCTCTGACTTGTTTGTAAAATATTTATTGTATAGAGCTGAGGAAGAAGTTGGAACGTTATGAATTAGTAATACTTATAGTGTAGAGAGGAGAGAAGTTTTTGTGTAGTTTTACTTCTGTATTTGCTCCCATTAGTTAGATTTTCTCTGATTTTCACTTGCTTTCTGGAGACAGGAAATAAAGTACAGCAATTAAGGCTTAAAGAGTAATGATGTAAAATAGCATTTAATAAATTATTCCGAATATCCATTTGACCTTAATCATCGTGGTTTCAGCATCAGAAATGCTTATTCTATCTATATATTGTTGTATGTTGATATGTAACCCCTGCCTTTCAGTGGTATTTGCCTAGGCTATCATGCAGCCTTTTGCCCCAGAGCACTCTGAGAGATCGTGTAAAGTTGCTGCTTACTTTACAGAGTGGGGGGAGGGACATTCCACAGTGATTCACCTTGCCAGCAGTGAAGATGATGGCATCTCTGATTAATCTAAGAATGCTAATCATGGTGAAGTAAAATAAGACTTTAAAATGCACATACTGATTACATTACTTATAAATTGAGGTAAAAATAATCCGTTGTATCCATTAACCAGACCTTACCCAATTCTTCCCAGTATAGTCAGCCAAGAAGGTCCAGAGCTACTACCCCAGACTGTGCATCAGGAGGTCATAAGTTTGACTTCCAGGTTAGAGGGGGAAAAAATTATATATATATATATATATATATATATATATATATATATATATATATATATATATATATATATATATATATATATATATATATATATATACACACACAGTGGGATGTGAAAGTTTGGGCAACCTTGTTAATCGTCATGACTTTCCTGTGTAAATTGTTGGTTGTTGGTGCTGGTTTGTGGGTTAAATCTGATTGTTCTCACCATTCGTCGCTTTTGTTTATCCGAGATTTTTCGTGATCTGCCACTTCGAGCCTTAGCTTGAATTGAGCTTGTGGTCTTCCATTTCCGCAATATGTACCTAACTGTGGAAACGGACAGCTGAAATAGCTGAGACAGCTTTCTGTATCCTTCCCCTAAACCATGATGGTGAACAATCTTTGTCTTCAGGTCATTTGAGAGTTGTTTTGAGACCCCATGTTGCTACTCTTCAGAGAAAATTAAAAGAGGAGGGAAACTTACAATTGACTCCCTTAAATATTCTTTCTCATAATCGGATTCACGTGTGTATGTAGGTCAGGGGGCACTGAGCTTACCAAGCAAATTTGAGTTCCAATAATTAGTTCTAAAGGTTTTGGAATCAATAAAATGACAACAGAGCCCAAATTTATGCACCTGCCTAATTTTGTTTAAGTAATTATTGCGCACTTAATGTAAATCCAATAAACTTCATTTCACTTCTCAAATATCACTGTGTGTGTCTCCTATATGATATATATAACTTACATTTTTTATTGTAACAACCAACAATTTATACAGGAAAATCATGACAAGTAGCAAAGTTGCCCAAACGTTTGCATCCCGCTGTATATATATATATATATATATATATATATATATATATATATATAGTGTATATATCAGGCCTTGAGGCATTGTTCTCCAAATAGGGGGTTCAGCAATAAAATCTTAAAAGAATTGCAAGCCTCTAACACCATCCAAAGCCACCATGTACAATGTTCTGGGTGTTGAGCTTTATATATACAGTATGTTATTGTATTTTTTTTTCAACAGCTGCTGTTAGCAACTAGCAAGCTTATGAAACACTTGTTTCAGAATCTTCCTGCATCCCTCCAGAGCTTTCCACCATTCATCCTTCCAGGCACGACCTCTTGTTCTATCAATCCATCTCAGAATAGATATATTGCCTGTACTGCTGAACTATCGTTAAAAGTTACGACTAAATTTCCCATCTGTCTCCTATCTAAACTGTACACATTGATTTTGTGAAGTTCCAACACCACTTTACCACCTTCAGAAAGTCCTGTAGACTAACAAGAAGGATGTTGTCCTGGGGGGGCTGCAAGCTGAGCCAGTAGATCTTCTCTTAAGATATAGAAATATTTTTGATGTGCTGTGTAAACACCGAATCCCGTTCTTTCAGACGGAAAAGATTACATTTCATTCTCATCGGAGAAACTCATGAATCATATTTTTTGATCTTGCCAAAAATATAATGCTTTAATCGTTACTTGTAAATTTGATGCCTTTTTATCTTACGTTATTGCAAGAAGCAAATCCCAGCTATCGACATCTTGTTCTTCAAAAAACAAAACAAAAAAAACAACAACAAACCTTTCTAGTTAGGCATCCCTATTGCCAAACATAGAATATTTCTACAAAGCCTATCCAGTGGCATACTTATTTCAAAGGCGCTTGTTAACTTGGGTGCCGGGTATTGCCAAAAGTTAAAATATCTGTAATACTAAACCCCTTTTTAGTTGCAATAATCCCCCGCTGTCTAAGCATCCCTCTATCTACAGCAGAGTCTCTGGTACCCGGCATTGGCAGGGATCGCCTGATGCCGGAGACATGTGTTTGCCGGTTGCTTGAGCAACCGGCTGAAGAAGCACAACCCCCCCCCAGAAAAATCACTGAGCCTCTAACGATGTCTTGTAGTCTCCCTGCAGCTACTAGTGGGCTCTTGGCGGCTTTTTGGCATCATCCGGTCACATAAGCAGGCATGTCACCTGACTGCATTGGGTTAGGTGACGTGTTGGCTTCTGCGCATGGTGCCAGAAAGCCACTAGGAGCCCACTAGGGGCTGCATGGAGACTCAAATACACCACTGGACGCTCAGTAAATATTTGTAAATGACTCCAAATGCCTCCAAAACCTCTAAAAAAAGGTCCCTGTCAGTTAAGACTTCTGGTTGCCTGAATTCCAGGTAACAGGGACTCTGCTGTATATGCCTAATATTACACCCCCCACCCCCTTTGCCAAGCGAATTCCAAGCCTAACACTTACCTCCTCTCCCTATTTCCTCTTACCGTCCTCCTACCTTATCTCCTAACTAACCCTCTACACTCCCTCTCCTCTATCTCAAGCTTTTATATATCATAGCCAAGCTCCAGTGCTGATATGGAGAGCTTGGCTATATGATAGTCAAGCTCCAGTGCCACATAATACAGTGACAGCTACACTCAGCCAAGCAGTGGCTATTCAACAGCCAAGCGGTGGTGCACGGCAGGAAAACAGCCGATCACCGGCAGCCAAATAAACCTCCCATGCAGTCAGCTACTAAATAGCTGAGTACCACTTCTCCAATAGCAGACCACCGGCACCCAAGTAAATCCTTGGGCACGCCATAACCGCAAATTTACAATGCGGTGTATGGGGGCTCCTGATTTAACCAAGGGGCTGTGCACTCAGATCTCCTTCAGTCCAGTGGATTTGTTTTCAATAAGTAATTGTTACTATATACCTGGAATGTGTTTTATATAACAAATGGTCAGAAGAGCTTGGTAAATGACTGAAGACACTGAATTGGATTCCCCTCCATTTGCTCTCTTGTCTATATGCATTCTACATCCACTCCACCCCCATTTCCATACAGTTACCCCTTAGTCCACATCAATCTCCATAGCATTCCCAAAACAATTAAACATGGGCATATCAATAGATGGCATATAATTCCTGCTGGGGGTGGTTGGAAGGCATCTGCCAGAAGTCACATAAAAAAGTGTGGGCACCATACCATGACCCCAGGCCTTAAAGTGCTGCCACACTGAAACCCCACATATAATAAGTGTGGCCTCAACAACATATTCTCTGGATGGGAGGACCTTGTATAGCTAAACTGTATAGGAGGGAGGGTAAGAAGTTTGGTACCTCCATTACCCCTGGCTTCTTGTGGCTGCATGGGCTGCTCCTCCAGGAGTCATACCTCTGGACATACCTGTGTATCTGTCTGTTTTGGGCTCATCACAAGCCCTGCACTGAGGTATGTAAAGCAAAGGTGGCATATGCTTGTGATTGGATAGATGGTTGGGTTAGTAGACGATAGATGTGAAGAAGTTGTGGATGTGTAATTGTAGTGGACACAAGGCAGCAGTGCAGGAGCAGTAGAACAGCTAAAGGTGGCCACTAACGGTCCAATTTCTAGTGAAAAATTGTTCAAGCGATCAGATAATTCTGATCGGATGTGATCAGATTGTTTGTAAATAATCTCAGTTGATGAGCACAATCCAATTGGATTTTCATCGAACCAAAAATTGGATTTTCTTGTTGGTTGTGATAGATAGGAAGCAAGAATTGATTCATTGATGGTGTAGTGAATGATTTATTATTACAATATTTCACTTCTGATCATAATTATTTGATTGCTCAAACGATTTTTCAATAGAAATTGGATCATTAGTGGCCACCCAACTGTAACAATGCCACCATCAATATCTGGCTGTAATGACAGACCACCTCCCAATTTGTACCAGTAGTCATGCATCAAAAGTGAGACACCGAGAGCACAATATGGTGTAGTATGCACTGGTAAATGAAGGTGTGTGGAAAGACTATGTGCAGTATACTCGCAAGTCAGGGTTACCGCATAGACAACCACTGTAAAGGTAGGTGCAGACGCGTATCTGGAGGGATGCAGTAGTGTTGGGCGAACATCTAGATGTTCGGGTTCGGGCCGAACAGGCCGAACATGGCCGCGATGTTCGGGTGTTCGACCCGAACTCCGAACATAATGGAAGTCAATGGGGACCCTAACTTTTGTGGTTTATAAAGCCTCCTTACATGCTACATACCCCAAATTTACAGGGTATGTGCACCTTGGGAGTGGGTACAAGAGGAAAAAAAAATTAGCAAAAAGAGCTTATAGTTTTTGAGAAAATCGATTTTAAAGTTTCAAAGGGAAAACTGTCTTTTAAATGCGGGAAATGTCTGTTTTCTTTGCACAGGTAACATGTTTTTTGTCGGCATGCAGTCATAAATGTAATACATATAAGAGGTTCCAGGAAAAGGGACCGGTAACGCTAACCCAGCAGCAGCACACGTGATGGAACAGGAGGAGGCGCAGGAGGAGAAGGCCACGCTTTGTGAGACACAACAACCCAGGCCTTGCATGAGGGCAAGAAGCGTGCGGATAGCATGCTTTGTACCACCATGCAGTCATAAATGTAATAAAGATAAGTGGTTCAATAAACAGGGACCACGCGGCAACGCTAACCCAGCAGCAGCAGACGTGATGGAACAGGAGCAGGCGCAGGAGGAGAAGGCCACGCTTTGTGAGACACAACAACCCAGGCCTTGCATGAGGGCAAGAAGCGTGCGGATAGCATGCTTTGTACCGCCATGCAGTCATAAATGTAATAAAGATAAGTGGTTCAATAAACAGGGACCACGCGGCAACGCTAACCCAGCAGCAGCAGACGTGATGGAACAGGAGCAGGCGCAGGAGGAGAAGGCCACGGTTTTTGAGACACAACAACCTAGGCCTTGCATGAGGACAAAAAGCGTGCGGATATAGCAGCAATGCTTTTTGCCGCCATGCAGTCATAAATGTAATACAGATGAGAGGTTCAATAAACAGGGACCGGAAATGCTACACCATCCCAGATGTTCATTGGTCATGTTACTTGGTTGGGGTCCTGGAGTGTTGCGTAGTCATTTCCAATCCAGGATTGATTCATTTTAATTTGAGTCAGACGGTCTGCATTTTCTGTGGAGAGGCGGATACGCCGATCTGTGATGATGCCTCCGGCAGCACTGAAACAACGTTCCGACATAACGCTGGCTGCCGGGCAAGCCAGCACCTCTATTGCGTACATTGCCAGTTCGTGCCAGGTGTCTAGCTTCGATACCCAATAGTTGAAGGGTGCAGATGGATTGTTCGACACAGCTACGTCATCTGACATGTAGTCCTTGACCATCTTCTCCAGGCGATCGGTGTTGGAGGTGGATCTGCACGCTTGCTGTTCAGTGGGCTGCTGCTGCATGGGTGTCAGAAAATTTTCCCACTCCAAGGACACTGCCGATACCGTTCCCTTTTGGGCACTAGCTGCGGCTTGCGTTGTTTGCTGCCCTCCTGGTCGTCCTGGGTTTGCGGAAGTCAGTCTGTCTGCGTACAACTGGCTAGAGGAGGGGGAGGATGTCAATCTCCTCTCTAAAGTCTCCACAAGGGCCTGCTGGTATTCTTCCATTTTGACCTGTCTGACTCTTTCTTCAAGCAGTTTTGGAACATTGTGTTTGTACCGTGGATCCAGAAGGGTATAAACCCAGTAATTGGTGTTGTCCAGAATGCGCACAATGCGTGGGTCACGTTCAATGCAGTCTAGCATGAATTGAGCCATGTGTGCCAGAGTCCTACCAGAATCCTCATCATCCTCTTGTGAGCGTTGTGATAGTTGTTGTGATGCATCATAGTCGTCACCTTCCTCCTGGTCTGCTTCTGCTGACCATTCGCGTTGAATTGTGGAAGTCCAACGTGCACCGCTCTGGCCCTCGTCAGTGGTGGCATGAAATTCCTGCTCCAACTCCAGCTGTTCCTCCTCCTCTTCTTCGTCATAGCTGCTGGGGCCAGCGTTCCCTGAGGCGGATGGCCTGATGTTGGTACCATCACGCTGATCGTTTTCTCCTTCAGATTCCCCCAGTTGCATCATGACAGCTGTTTCCTTGATTTTCAACATTGACCTCTTCAGTAAACACAGCAGTGGTATGGTAATGCTGACTGAAGAGTTGTCACTGCTCACAAGCAACGTGGATTGCTCAAAATTTTGGAGGACTTGGCAGAGGTCCAACATGTTGGCCCAATCGGATCCACAGAAGCTTGGCAGCTGTCCGGATGCGCCTCGGTACTGCGCCGTCATGTACTGGACCACTGCACTCTTCTGCTCACAAAAGCGTGCTAGCATGTGCAGCGTAGAATTCCAGCGCGTAGGGACATCACACAGCAAGCGATGGTGGGGGAGATTGAAGCGCTCCTGCATCTTGGCGAGTGCCCCCGAAGCAGTACTGGAATTTCTACAATGTTTGGCCACTCGACGCACCTTCAACAGAAGATCGGCCACGCCTGGGTATGTCCTCAGGAACCGCTGAACTACTAGGTTCATCACGTGCGCCAGGCAAGGGATGTGTGTCAGCTTAGCCAACCTTAAAGCGCGAATGAGATTACTCCCATTATCACACACAACCATGCCCGGTTTCAAGTCCAGCGGTGCCAGCCACAAATCCGTCTGTTCCTTTATTCCCCTCCAAATTTCCTCCCCTGTGTGCTGCTTATCCCCAAGGCAGATCAGCTTCAGCAACGCTTGCTGACGCATGCCAACAGCTGTGCTGCACTGCTTCCACGATCCTACTGCTGCTGGGTTAGCGTTTCCGGATGAGGTACAGCTTTGAGATGCGTTGGAGGAGAAGGAGTCAGAGAGGTAGGTGCTGCTGTTGTTATCCAGTGGGAGGGACGGCGGTGCAGCTGTTTGCGGCGTGGGCAACACCCGCGCCGTAGCAGGTGAGGAATCGCTGCCAGGCTCCACAAGGTTCACCCAGTGCGCGGTAAGGGAGATGTATCGACCCTGGCCGAACGCACTCGTCCAAGTGTCAGTGGTGAGGTGAACCTTGCAGGCAACGGCATTCTTCAAGCTTCGGGTTATTTTGCTGACCACGTGCTCATGCAACTCAGGCACTGCAGAGCGCGCAAAGTGGTAGCGGCTGGGAACCACGTAACGTGGGATGGCCACTGACATCATGCCCTTGAAGCTGTTTGTCTCCACCACTCGATATGGCAGCATTTCGCAGGCCAGAAGCTTGGCTATGCTGGCTGTTACTGCCACGGCCCGGGGGTCATTTGCTGGCAATTTCCTCTTGCGCTCAAACATCTCCGACACAGACAACTGAACCGTAGCGCTGCACACGGAAGGGCTGTTGGTTGTTGTGTTTGATGAACACTGGGAGACCTCAAGAGCACTACTCCGGAAAGTGACAGTGTCAGCGTCGTCTGATGTTTGTGAATGTTGTGAACCACGCAATGGCTGGGCTACTGCTGCTGCTGAGGCGGGTCTGGTGGTGAGTCTGGTGAACCCAAGGGAGGCAGTGTTGCTGGTACCCTGTCCTGCCGCGTTTGCCCACAGAGTGGGATGTTTGGATAGCATGTGGCGGCTCATGCTGGTGGTGGAGAGGTTGTTAATACTTTTCCCCCTGCTCAGGCGAGTCTTGCACACCTTGCAAATCGCCATGGTAACATCCTCAGTGCAGTCTTCAAAGAAAGCCCAGACTTTGGAGCACCTGCCTCCTTGCTGGCGATTTCTGTTTCCTCCTCTTTTGCCTCTCACTCTAACTTCCACGCTTGTGGTGCCTGAAATTGCGCGCCGCCTACCTTGTGGCACAAGGCGAACTCGTGCAGCAGTGGGTTCTTCAACAGACTCATCTGTGCTGCTGCTACGACGGCGATGTTCTCGTTCACAAATAAAATCTGGGTCTCTGTCCACATTGTCCATACCCTCCTCTTCCATCTCCTCAAACTCATCATATGTCATTGTGGGGGGCCGCCGCCGTGGAGTAGAGCTCCCCAGAACAACCTCTGCGCAGCTCACTCCAACGTCGTCTTCCAGATCTTGTCGGCCGACCTCCTGCAATTGCAACCCCTCCTGCCCAACTTGCTCTGGGATTTGGGTTTCCGAGTCCTCCTCGGACTCGCCTTGTATTTCAGTGCGCGGTGCATTTCCCACAGTTAATGGTTGTGAATCCGGGCACAACATTTCTGGCTGTTCCTCCATTGACCTTTCATAGGTGGAAGTTTGTTGGGCTGGGAATAGCTCCTGCGAATACCCCATTGTGTCCTGAGGTAATTCATAGGACTGGTTATCTGGCAGTTGTGTGCGTGGTGTCGCTGCCGGTTGTGTCAGCTTTGTGCCCACTGGCTCCTTGTAACTGGCTGAGGACTCGGACCTCGTGCGTGATGTGCTGGTGCTGCCTAACCCACTGCTGGACGCTTGAGAGATCATCCAAGTAATTATCTGGTCCTGTTCTTTTGGATTTGTGAGGGTTGTTGTCCTGGACAACATGGGCGGTATTGAGTGGGTTTTCTTGGGTGCTCCCCTGTGGCCTGTACGTGAACCGTCAGGGGAAACACCTCTTCCCTTGCCCCTTCCTCTTTCACCGGATTTCTTCCTCATTTCACTTATCCTTACAGTACACGCTGACTGGCAGCAGTACAGTGGCAGTACAGAAATGCTATACAGTACCACTATTCCCAGCAGCGACACAGAGCACAATGCTATACAGTGGCGGGTGAGCGGTGTACTACTGTTCCCAGGCCCAGCAGACACAGAGTGGAAGTAAACACAATGCTATATAGTCTGGCTGAGCGGTGTACACAGAGTGGCAGTACACACAATGCTATATAGTCTGGCTAAGCCGTGTACACAGAGTGTCAGAAAACACAATGCTATATATAGCGTGGCTGAGCGAGGTGCACAGTGGCAGTACACACAATGCTATATTAGTCAGGCTAAGCCGTGTACACAGAGTGTCAGTAAACAATGGTATATAGTCTGGCTGAGCGGTGTACACAGAGTGTCAGTAAACAACGGTATATAGTCTGGCTGAGCGGTGTACACAGAGTGGCAGTAAACACAATGCTATATATAGCGTGGCTGAGCGAGGTGCACAGTGGCAGTACACACAATGCTATATAGTCAGGCTAAGCCGTGTACACAGAGTGTCAGAAAACACAATGCTATATATAGCGTGGCTGAGCGAGGTGCACAGTGGCAGTACACACAATGCTTTATAGTCAGGCTGAGCCGTGTACACAGAGTGTCAGTAAACAATGGTATATAGTCTGGCTGAGCGGTGTACACAGAGTGTCAGTAAACAACGGTATATAGTCTGGCTGAGCGGTGTACACAGAGTGGCAGTAAACACAATGCTATATATAGCGTGGCTGAGCGAGGTGCACAGTGGCAGTACACACAATGCTATAGAGCCAGGCTAAGCCGTGTACACAGAGTGTCAGAAAACACAATGCTATATATAGCGTGGCTGAGCGAGGTGCACAGTGGCAGTACACACAATGCTATATTAGTCAGGCTAAGCCGTGTACACAGAGTGTCAGAAAACACAATGCTATATATAGCGTGGCTGAGCGAGGTGCACAGTGGCAGTACACACAATGCTATATATAGCGTGGCGGAGCGAGGTGCACAGTGGCAGTACACACAATGCTATATATAGCGTGGCTGAGCGAGGTGCACAGTGGCAGTACACACAATGCTATATATAGCGTGGCTGAGCGAGGTGCACAGTGGCAGTACACACAATGCTATATTAGTCAGGCTAAGCCGTGTACACAGAGTGTCAGAAAACACAATGCTATATATATAGCGTGGCTGAGCGAGGTGCACAGTGGCAGTACACACAATGCTATATATAGCGTGGCTGAGCGAGGTGCACAGTGGCAGTACACACAATGCTATATATAGCGTGGCTGAGCGAGGTGCACAGTGGCAGTACACACAATGCTATATATAGCGTGGCTGAGCGAGGTGCACAGTGGCAGTACACACAATGCTATATTAGTCAGGCTAAGCCGTGTACACAGAGTGTCAGAAAACACAATGCTATATATATAGCGTGGCTGAGCGAGGTGCACAGTGGCAGTACACACAATGCTATATATAGCGTGGCTGAGCGAGGTGCACAGTGGCAGTACACACAATGCTATATATAGCGTGGCTGAGCGAGGTGCACAGTGGCAGTACACACAATGCTATATATAGCGTGGCTGAGCGAGGTGCACAGTGGCAGTACACACAATGCTATATTAGTCAGGCTAAGCCGTGTACACAGAGTGTCAGAAAACACAATGCTATATATATAGCGTGGCTGAGCGAGGTGCACAGTGGCAGTACACACAATGCTATATATAGCGTGGCTGAGCGAGGTGCACAGTGGCAGTACACACAATGCTATATTAGTCAGGCTAAGCCGTGTACACAGAGTGTCAGAAAACACAATGCTATATATATAGCGTTGCTGAGCGAGGTACACAGTGGCAGTAAACAATGCTATATATAGTGTAGCTGAGCGAGCGGTGTACTACTGTTCCCAGCAGCGACACACAATGACTGGGGGGGACCCTGGCTAGCGTGGCTGGAGAGCGAACTACCCTGCCTGCCTACCCAAAGCTAAACCCACAGACAAATGGCGGAGATATGACGTGGTTCGGGTATTTATTTACCCGAACCACGTGACCGTTCGGCCAATCAGAGCGCGTTCGGGCCCGAACCACGTGACCCGTTCGGCCAATCACAGCGCTAGCCGAACGTTCGGGGAACGTTCGGCCATGCGCTCTTAGTTCGGCCATGTGGCCGAACGGTTTGGCCGAGCACCGTCAGGTGTTCGGCCGAACTCGAACATCACCCGAACAGGGTGATGTTCTGCAGAACCCGAACAGTGGCGAACACTGTTCGCCCAACACTAGGATGCAGACATGACACGTGCCCCAGGCGACCTCCCTCTTCAATCATCAGGGGGGGCGCAGAGCTGCTGACAGCATTCCTGAGTCTAAGGGACCAACAATCATCCAGCAGCCTGCCCTTCTCAGCCTTTGTCATATATATACATTACAAGCTATTGAGAGGTGAGCTCCAAAGTTTTCCCTCACTCCCTAATAGAGATCATGTCTCAGTCCCGGAGATAGCAGCAGAAGCTCCTGGTCTGGAGGTTACAAGATCTCACATCCATTCAGCTCTGTCATTCACACATTCCTCAGCCTTATCTCAGTGTGCTGTTTACTTACTTTTATTTATGGCACTCTCTGCACTTTAACCATTAAGCTGCTGGCATCTCTGTGGCCAGATTTAACAACCTCTCTCTTGTACAGTATACCTCAGTTGTTAAAATGCATTATAATTCTAGCTCAGTACCTATCTACTGATATTTAATAGGTTGTCAGGCTTTTATTATGTTATAACCATCACTGTAAATGTGTCATTGCTTTCATTAATATGAGAGTGGTGGCTGCCAAATGTATTTCCTTTTAAACAATACCAGTTGCATGGAAATCCTGCTGATCCTTCTGGTCACTAGGGTCTAAATCACACACCTGAAACATGCATGCAGCTAGGGTTGCCACCTTTTGACTGAAAAAATACTGGCTTTAGGGTGTGGCCTGGAGGTGTGGCCTAAAAGTGGGAGGGGTTAGTTACGACCTTTTTTCAAACATAGCACAAAAAAGTTGAATATTTACAGAAATAGAAACAAATGTTAAAGGGATCCTAAAGGCAAGGATCCCTGGGGCTTCCACTAGCCCCCTGCAGCTGTCCTGTGCCCACCCAGCCACTCACTGATGCTCCGGTTTCCCACCGTGGGTCAGTTTCGTGTTTGCCAATTCAAAGTCGGTGGGCCACTGCGCCTGCACAGCTCTGTCCAAGCATGTCCTTCGCATTCCCGTCTGCTATTGCATCCTGCGCAGGACGTTTTTGTGGATGGGAATGTGAAGAAGGATACGCGTGGACATAGCTGTGCAGGCGCAGTGGCCCGCCGACCCTGAGCAGGCAAAAACGAAACTAACCCCTGGGGGGGAATGGAGGATCGTTGAGGACCGGCGAAGGCACAGGACGGCTGCAGGGGGTAGGTAGAAGTCCCAGGTAAGTGAAACATTTTTTTTCCTTGCCTTTAGGATCCCTTTAAATAGTTTAAAGAACACCTGTAAAAAAAAAGTGCCCATGGGTGGTACTTGCCTCTGGAAGAGAAGGCCTCTGAATCCTAAGGCTTCCTCCAGCCTCCTCAGGCAGCCTGATCCTGCGCTGGAACAAAAAGAAAACAAAAACAATCCACGTTGCCATTGTGCGCAGCAGTAGCAGCTTCCCACTTGGGCTCTGGCGAAAATAACCAAGCCTGATCGGGTCTGCTCTACTGCGTGAGCCGAGCGGGAAACTGCTAGTGCGCATGCACACATGCAAATAAGCAGGCAACATGGAGATCTTGGGGGGAGGTACTAGCGCTGGAACGCCCCTGCCGAGGACAGGGGAAGCCTCATTAGGATCCAGAGGCTTCCCTTTATAATATATATAAATAACCCCAGAGGCACTTTTTTCCCTACAGGCACACTTTAAAAGTGCCCATTAATTATACAATTCCACAGCTGATCAATCATTTCCAATGATAATCGATCAGAAACAATCGGTTGTGCCCATTATCGACCGAATTACTGGTAGCCAAGTCGATCAGATTAATAGAATGGACCCGTTTTTGGGATTGATTCCAATGCAATTAGCAAGCAGGAATTCGGCCATTAAAGGGCAAGACCAATCGTTTCTGACCGATTACTGTGGAAATGATCGATCAGCCACAGAATTGTTGTATCATTAATTGGTACATGTACCTGAGATCTCGGAAGAAGATTTTATACTCACCTGGGGCTTCCTCCAGTCCCATGAGCACCAAATCGTCCCTCAACATCCTCCCAAGTGCCTCCATTTGGACGCAATCAGCCCCGGTAATCTGGCTGAGTCGCATCAGTCGGCTCTTCTGCGCATGCACGGAGGGGCTGCGCATGCACAGAAGACCCCGACTTGCCACGACTGAGCCAGTTACCAGGGCTGATTGCAGCTGAACAGAGGCACCCAGGAGGACAGCAAGTGTTATGGGGCTGGAGGAAGCCCCGGGTGAGTATAAAATCTTCCTATTCTGAGATCTCAGGTACACTTTAAAAGTACCTAAACCGTTTGAACTAAAATGAGATTCTCTCACCTTCTAGCACCAGCCGCCTGCAGACGGTCCTCAATGGTCCTCTATTACCCCGCTGCAGGTTAGTTTAGTTTTTGCCGACTTTTTGCCGTGCCCACGCATATACTTCGCATTTTCCTCCGCAATAGAAGGGGAATGTGAAGAAGGATATGCATGGCCAGGGCTGCGCAGGCGCAGTGGCCTGCTGACTTTTAGTCAGCAAAAACTAAAATAACCTGCGGTGGGGGAACAGAGAATCATTGAGGAACGGCGTGGGACAGGACCGCTGCAGGGGGCTGGGAGAAGCCCCAGGTAAGTGAATGTCATTTTAATTAAAAAGGTTTAGTTTCCCTTTAAGACTGGAAGGGAGGATAGGGGCTGATGGAGGTTTGGGGAGAGAGAGAGTGTAAAGACAGGGAAAGTGACTGTGTGTGTGTTCACTCTACCTGCTGGACAGGGTCAGGTCATTTGGATGCTCCTGTCTCCCTGCTGTCACACAGCATAAACTGTGACAAGTCGTCTGGACCCCTCTCCTCTCCACAGTTCTGCCTGCTGCCTGGGGGGCTGGGACAGTGTCTCTTAAAGTTTGTCTGGCTGTGTCTCGTTCTCTCTCTCTTCTCCTGGAGTCCTGGCTCTCCACAAGCTGTCTGGGGGTTGGGCTCTGCAGAAATTTCCAGCCTCTCTCTCTCCTCTCTGTCTGTCGTCCTCTGCTGAGCTGCTCTGTTGATGTGTCTCTCTCTTCTTAGTCCGTGACTCAGGCTCAGCAGCCAAGTGACTCCATACACTCCCCAGCTGAACAAGCTGGCTGCTTGTGTGAGGCAAGTTGAGACGAGTGGCAACTATTCAGGCCACACGCTCTGCTGTAGCTGCTCGGAGCCAGCTCTCTCACTCACTCACTGTCACAGCTAGTCCTGGCTCCTCCTCTTCCTCCTATAGTCCTCAGCAGCGCAGGGGAAAATACAGCCACTCCCGTGATTGGCTGGCAGTACGTGACCAGCCAATCCGAGAGAGGAGAGGAGGGAATTGTGTGAGGGTGATCAGCCTGGGGCTATTTTTACCGGCAAATGACGTGCCGGAAATAATTAAATACCGGTGTCCGGCTTTTTAGCTGTTTTGCCGGCCAGGCCGGCCAGATTCCGGCCGGGTGGCAACCCTACATGCAGCTAATCTTTTCAGATGTGTCATAGACATTTGATCTGCATACTAGGGTCGATGGCAGGGATCACACTTGTTTTTCAGTTTTCAACTCGGCTTTTTCTGCGCACATTTTCTGCACACCAAGTGTGTTTCTATGCAGAAAAACTTGTGCTTTTTTTCACAACAGCTAATGTAATTGATACAGAAAACTGACAAAATGTGCACAATTATCATGCAGAATGTCAGGTTTTTTTCTGTGCAAGAAAAACACATTAAGTGTGAACTAGCCCTTGATTAACATGAGTTTTCAGTTCTTCTGTGCAAAAAAAGGCGTATGAAAACAGTCAAGTATGTTCCCTGCCTTAAAGTGTTAGAGGCAGTGGATCAGAAGGATAGCCTCATTTATTTTATAGTGACTGTTACATTCTGGTAATTGTGTGTGCGTGTGTGCTCTGAATGCATGAAGGGGTTACCCTGTCCAAAAAGATTAGACAGAATGCTGTTGATTGTAGGGGGGTGTGTGTGTGTGTGGGGGGAGGAAGGGCCCGGGGGGCGCAATTTTAGTATTTGCCATGGGCATTGTCTTGCCTAGATACGCCATTGGGCAGGTGGGGAGATCAGACCTGTCACCACTCAGGATTAAAAAGTCGCTCTCTGTAGATCAAGGAAAAAAAGGAGTAACACCCCTCCACCAAGGGTGGATATGTATGCAGGGCCGGGCCGAGGCAGAGGCTGGCGAGGCTCCAGCCTCTGAGCGCTGGTCAAGATGAGCGCAATGTGCCGCTCTGCTCACTGTTTCCCCCGCCGCCGTTTTTACCCGCTGCTACTATGTGCCGTGTGTGCACTATATTCCTGGGAGGCAGGAAGGCCCGTGAAACAAAGTATTGTGGTGGAGAACAGCCGCCCGCACAGCTTTATATGCTGCTATTGTATCTTGTTAGACGCCTAGTGTCCGCCTCCTGATTCCTCTCCTAAACACAGTGTCACGGGGTGTACGTCACTGGCCAGCTCTAAAATTGAATAGAGAAGGCAAGAGGACAGTCTGTAAAAGTGCTGGAGGCTGGAGCGTGTCTGCAGTGAGCTGTACGCTGAGAGGAGGGGGAGAGATAAGACACAGACACACAGGAGACAGGTCAGCATGTCTCGGAGGGAGTTAGAGTGATACATGGAGGACAGAGCCAGCCCACAGCCCAGCAGTGTGTTTCAGTCTTTCAGAGAGCAGCAGAGGCCAGGACAATTGACCAAAAAGGAGGAGGTAATATACACTGCCATGTAATGTTTTTCCCATTCTCTATTTCTTTTATCACTGTCTGTCTGTCAGTCTCTCCTCCTAAACTGGTCCCTGTCCTCCCACCTCTCTGCCTTCCCTAGCTATCACACTCACCTCCTGGTCACTCTAGTATTGGTCACAGTTCTGTAAGTCCATACAGTCCACCAGCCTGTCCTGTAGTACCATAGTCATAGTCTAATGTCCTACCATATAATTATTATGTACTTATATAGCACTGACTTCTCCTGCAGCACTGTACAGAGTAGATAGTCATGTCACTGACCGTCCTCAGAGGAGATCACACTCTAATCCTACCATAGTCATAGGCTAATGTCCTACCATATTATTATTATGTATTTATATAGCACTGACCTGTTCTGCAGCACTTTACAGAGTACATAGTCATGTCACTGACTGTCCACAGAGGAGCTCACATTCTAATCCCAACATAGTCTTACTCTAACAGCCACTGTTTGTCCTTACTGGGTTGGATGCCCGAACATAACTGATTGGATTGCAATGTTATTTTTTTTTGGGGGGGGGGGCGCACTTGGGCAGCTCAGCCTCTGTTGGTGGTGGACCTTGTCCCGGCCCTGTATGTATGTATGATGTAGTATGGATACAATGGCACCAGAAGGATAAAAAGATCTAAAACTTTTAAAAATGAGGAGGTAGTGGTGGACTTACCTCCTCCGGGCAGACACAAGAAAATGGTGATCAATCTTCAGCAAAACAATTTATTTACATACTCCAGTAAAATACAACGCGTTTCTTGGGAAACCCGCTTCCTCAGGCAATAAGATGGAGCATATACAAAAAAATATACAAAAAAGGTCTGGTACTATGCCAAGCACCTCTGTGGCCAACGGCGTGTCTGTACAATTTGACCAAAGATGAGTAATCACTATACAACTTCACAGTATTCAATACATTACAGCGATTGGTAAAAATGAAGTGCAATTGCAACCAAATAAATATATATGAGCACCAATTGATAAACCAATCACTAGTGAAAATAATCTGCTTTGAAACCACAGGAAAAATACTGACAAGCTGGAAATTATAAGCAAGGTGCTCTGAACAGAGAATAGGTAAGGAGATGAATGCAGGACACAATGTGATAACTGTCAATTGCACGTGCGTCATGGTCGATCGTATTTTATGGAATGCTTCATGTAGCTTCTAACATCGTTTGCATTCGTGGCTCCATATCCTAGTCAGTGGTGTAAAAATTGCCCCTGAGCTGGGAGGGGGACCGGGAGGTGTTCCTGTTCATTACTAAGCAGAACAGGCAGCTCATTATATACATTACCTGCTCCCTGCGCTGGCATCTTCTTCCCTTCCTGGTTAGTTTTCAAGTGCCATGTACTCTATGCAGCCATTCCATCACCATGCGGCTTCTGTCCACACATGGTGATTGGCTGGCTGCATGCAGTGCACGGCACTTGAAAACTAATCAGAAAGTGAAGGAGATGCCAGCGCCGAGAGCAGGTAATGTATATAATGCGCTGCTTGCTCTGCATATTAATGAACAGGACTGTGCCCCTTAGCTCCCGGCCCGCCCCCTGTGATCAAGGGGAAGGTTGGGGGTTGGGGAGCGCCGAAAAGATCTCTGCAGGATAGTTACGCCCCTGCCCCTGGGCCTTGTGGCTCAAAATGCGACAGTTCGGCAAGAACCAACATCAAACACTTTTCTACTCGGTAGCAGAAAAACGTTAAGCACCAGCTAAATGAGACGTGGCAGCCATGTGACTCACTTTCACTGATAAGAGAGTGCATAACAGATCAGCACGGAAGAGTTGGCAGCCTTCCAGACACAGGGCGACTAGTCCGACAGGGGAAAGATACATTGATTTATTACAGAGATGGTGATAGTAGAAAGTGCTGCAGTAAGCCAGAGCACATTAGAATAGGTTTAGGAACTTGTAGGATGGTAGAAAAAAGGATGACATTTTTGTTACAGAGTCTCTTTAAAGTGACACTGAAGCGGAAAAAAAAACTCATGATATAATGAATCTGTTGTGTAATATGGATAATTACTAGAACATTAGTAGCAAAGAAAATAGTGTCATATTTTTTTTTCAGGTATATAGCTTTTTTATATAACATCATCTCTCATCATAGCATCATTCTCTAATAATTGCAGTTTCCACAGTATATTCAGCATTTTAAATGATTTCACAGAGCAGGCTAGTGACTCTTTTAACTTTTTTTCTGCAGAAAAACCATAAACAAAGAAGAAAGAATGAGAGACAGTTGAGATAAGTGCTTCAAAAGACAGTGATGTCCACACTTTATGAAGTCAGAGAGCTCAAAGAAGCTCTTTTGCATAGATAACAACTTCTTGTACTGGAAACAATATGAGACTCATATCTGTGCTAATAATGTTTTATTTCTTAGCAGTACTATCCATACAAATCATTATATCATAAGTTTATTTTCGCTTCAGATTCCCATTAATGTAACTAATTATTTCACCATTTCTACAATCTCCTTCCCATAAAATGCCATATATGGAATCCAGAGATAAAGTCAGGGGTGTAGCAATAAGGGGTGCAGAGGTTGCGACTGCATTGGGGCCCTTGGGCCAGACGGGCCCCAAGGGGCATTCCCTCAACTGCAGTATAAGCTTTTTATTGGCCCTGTGCTCATAATAATCACTTCTATAGATACTTTGATTAGTGGTAATCATTAACAAACTGCTCCCCATCCCCTTCTTGCACCTCTGACCCTGTAGTCGCCATTAGCAGGTTTTTGTGCGTCATATCAATTGTTATGTATAGAGTGCATGGGGGGCCCCCATGTAAAACTTGCATCGGGGCCCACAGCTCCTTAGCTATGCCACTGGATAAAGTAAACATGTCCGACTGATATCTTGATATCTACAACGACCAATCACCATCTGTGTACGGTTTCCTAGAGCTTAGTATAACTGGATAGTAGTATATTTCTTTCATTTATTCTTTAAAAGGTGAGCTTTTTCAACATAAAATCCTCCCAAGAATGAGCTTTCAAGAAACAGTTGCCTTAAATTTCCTGCTCACATTAATTAACCAGTTTCTCAGTATGCATTCTCCATCTTATTTAGTTAACATTGTGCTAATAAAAACAATATTTCAGTGGAATGACTTTGCAGCTGCGAGGACCAGACAAGGAATGTCTTTGTGTTATGCTCAAAATTGCAGTCAAAACTGCTGAACCAAAGCAATGAATGGGCATTATAATTCAGTGGAGAGCCCAGATACAGGCGCGCTTGTTGATAAAAGGGATCAGCATGACAGTTTTACTGTCCAACAGCTTCCTATAGATTTACATTGTATGTTAAAATCCCAAGTAAGCATAAGAGAAAGTGAATAAGCTAGAGAGAGAAAGGAAAAGACTGGGAGAGATGTAAACTACAGAGGGAGTGATGGAGCAGAGTGTTCTGCACACACAGATAAGCACCGAGTATAACAAGTTAGAACTCTCTACTGAAGAAAAACATGCAAAGATAAATTATACACCGCCATTAGGCAATGCAGCTTACTTAGAACAGAGAGGAACACAGAGTGAATGCAGGAAATCACAATACCATAGAGATCATCACCTCATTGTACAGTCACATCTTGTGGTTGCTTTAGTATACTGCAGTTTAAAGGATTCCCGAAGTGACGTGTGACATGATGAGCTAGACATGGGTTTGTACAGTGCCAAGCACACTAATAACTATACTGTGTTCCTTTTTTTCTTTCTCTGCCTGAAAGAGTTAAATATCAGGTATGTAAATGGCTGACTCAGTCCTAACTACAGTGTGACCCTCACTGATAAGGAAGTCCAACTATAAAACGCTTTCCTAGCAGAAAATGGCTGCTGAGAGCAGGAAAGAGATAGAAAGGGTCAATAGTTCATAGATTTTAGCTCTGGCATACTTCAATAAATGTGTCATTGAGCAAAAACAATAAAACAATTAAAACTTAAAAAGTAAAAAAATGTAAACATAAAATAAAATTGTGGAATATCATAAAAAGTCCTTTTTAGGAGAAGGAAGATAGATACAATCATGTATTTCATTCGTTTATTTTCGCTTTGGGTGTCCTTTAATGTAATAATGTTGTTACTACTAACAGGGAGAAAACAATGGCTCTTTATCTGGAGAGGTTACACCACCCCACGGACAGACAGACCCTGAGTCTGTACTCTCTAAACAGGGCAGCAGAGATGGGCATGGAAGCCCCAGGAGGAAAGATTGTGTAGACCAGGGTTGCCCAATGGGTAGATCGCGATCTACCGGTAGATCGTGAAGGACTTCATGGTAGATCCCGACCGCACTACATTTTCCATTCTGCATATACAGCTGTGCTCCTAAAATTGTACGTAGGTAGATCATTTTGACTTGCTAATTTTTAAAAGTAGCTCACAGGCCGAAAAAGTGTGGGCACCTCTGGTGTAGACAGTGTGACCAGGGAGGAAAGAAAACTCTACATCCGACTGGGGCAAGAGTAAACAATGGTGCAAATAGCTGCCTGGTATGTCCCTGTCTGCCACCGAGTGGAGCATGATACCCCTTGGATTGCATACTCCTTATACTGCCAACTATACCCTCCTCATCCCAATGTACTGTATACCCCTATACTGTCCCCCATACTCGCCACACCCATATATTCCCACAACCACCACCTCCCATGCATTTCTCTATTTTGCTTTGGCAATGCTAAATGTGTTCGGAGCAGAGAGAGAGGAGAGAGACAGGAAGTGAGGAAGAAGTAGAGAGGAAGAGAGAGGGTGAAATGTAAAGGGAGAGAGATTGCTGGGGGGGGAGACAGAAAGTGATAAAGAGAGAGAGAGAGAAATAGGAAAAGACAGAGGTGAAGCATTAAAGCATAGATGAGGACCTTTGGTCCTTGAGGGCCATATCCAGGCCAATATTTAGGATAAACTGAGAAATGCAGACATGTTCTACTTCTATAAACCACACCTTTTACCTGATTCAGTCCTATCAATTAAAGGAGTTGTGAGGTGAAATAACCATCTGATGTTTCACTTACCTGGGGCTTCTTCCAGATGCAGTTGCGGCTCCAGCACCCCGCTGCCACCCTGCAATCACGCTCACGTCGCCAGGAGAGTTGTGCACATGCACAGTATTACTGCAATTAGAACACCTATTAAGAATTGTGTAACACAAAAGACGCTATAGGAATAACAGCCCCCTTTTATAAATGGATGCGTTGTGTGGTTAAAAATGGACGCACGCAATACTTATCGTTTACCAAAAGTAACACTGACTATAAGTAAGACCCTAGTAATGACTAGTTTGCGAAACCGGTCGGGAAGGAGACAGGCGGCAACTTTATACTGTCCTTTACTGCTGACCCATACACGCGTGCAACTTTCTCTGGGTTCCCATTGCATGGGCCCTGTATGTAAGTTTTGTTTTTATGCTATTTCTTATGCTGTTTTTACTATGAAAACTCTATAGTAAACAGTTTACACTTAGAGTTGCTGTTTGTTTTTTAAGATGTTTACTGATATCCATTCGTGAGAGGAATCATTGCTGAAATGGTGGATCCTGGACAGACTGCTGCTTCCTGATGTCCTACCAAATCATTGATACAATCTTATAATGTTCCTTTTTTGGGGTATCCATGATTGCAGAGCTGTGCCGTGACACCAATATTTATTGTGGTGGAGATTTGCCTGCTCTTATTCTTTGTTGAAGACTTGTCTTCTGTTTTTGGACTCTGTGCTGATCATATATATTTACCTGTAAGTAAGACCCTAAACTAAAGAAATACTGGAGCCTTGTAACTGGAAATGATGTATAACTACAAATTCTTTGAATACTGAGTAAAATGCTTAAATTTTTTCTCACCGGTAACAAAAACTTACGAGTGAGGCACTAAAGAATTTACAAACCTTATTTAAAACTGAATGGATTGTGTACCAACAATTGTACATGCACAAAGTTGTGCACTTTTTTTTTCTATTATTTTTTTTTCTCTGGTTCAGGTGGTGCTTTAAACCCACCATAAATGAAACAGGACAGGAAATGTGTTCAAAAGGTGAGAATTAGGCAAATTCCTTGTGATAGCCACTCAACAGTATCATAATTTTCTTTAAACTGATTTCTCCTTTAGAAAAAATCATGTTGAGTAAAACAGGAAGCAGACATTGACACACAATTCACATGATCTTAAAGTGAATTGGAACCGCATTTAAAAAATGAGACAGATACTTACCAAAGGAGAGGGAAGGCTCTGGGTCCTATACAGCCTTCCCGCACCCCTCCTTCCGGTGCTGGCTCGCCCGGTAGCAGTATTTGACTAAATTAGTCAAATACTGCTTTACCCGGCCGTAGGAAGCTTCAGAAGTCTTCAGGGAGCCCGAGTGCTCCTGAAGAAGGGCGGCCCTGTACTGCGCCTGCGCAAGCACGCTCTCTTGCACGCTCATGGCTGTGCATTTTGGAGCCGCACGTCTTCAGGAGGACATGGATCCTGAAGACTTCCAAATACCCTTTCGGTGGGGGATTGAAATGGGGGGGAGCCAGTACAGGATAGAGAGCACCGAGAGAGGAGACGGAAGGCTCTATACGACCCAGAGCCTTTCCTCTCCTTAGGTAAGTATTTGCTTCATTTTTTTTTTAAATTCGGTTCCCATTCACTTTAACCACCCTGGTGTTCTATTGAGATCGCCAGGGCGGCTGCGGGAGGGTTTTTTTTAAAATAAAAAAAAAAACATTTCATGCAGCCAACTGAAAGTTGGCTGCATGAAAGCCCACTAGAGGGCGCTCCTGAAGCGTAATTCCGATTGCCTCCGGCGATCAGAATTAACAAGGAAGGCTGCAATGAGCAGCCTTCCTTGTTTGGCTTTCCTCGTCGCCATGGCGACGAGCAGAGTGACGTCATGGACGTCAGCCGACGTCCTGATGTCAGCCGCCTCCGATCCAGCCCTTAGCGCTGGCCGGAACTATTTGTTCCGGCTGCGCAGGGCTCGGGCGGCTGGGGGGACCCTCTTTCGACGCTGCACGCGGCGGATCGCCGCGCTGCGGCGCCGATCAGGTAGCACACGCAGCTGGCAAAGTGCCAGCTGCGTGCGTTGCTTTTTATTTTATCAAAATCAGCCCAGCAGGGCCTGAGCGGCACCCTCTGGCGGTAATGGACGAGCTGAGCTTGTCCACACCGCTAAGGTGGTTAAGCAGTCAATCAGAAGCCTACATAATGATTATGCCATGATGTGTCACTTCCTCTTCCTGTGTTTTCCTACATGATCTCCTATGAAAAATCAGTTGAAATTGGTTATCTGTTCAAGAACACCTCAAGAGAGACTCCACTTCTGTGTTTCATGACAACTGACACACAGCCTAGAAATACACCTTATTAAAGTGATCCTAAGCCAAAGCTTGGGATCAAAATCAGATAGATACCTTAAGAGAGGGAAGCCTCAGGATCCTATTGAGGCTCACCTCTCGGATGAGAAGCCCTGCGTTGCTAAGCGCGGCCCCCCCTCCACATTGGGGCCATGCATCTTTTCTTCCTGAAGCGTGGCCACACAGTAGCTGCGCAAGCCCGCCCGCTCATGCGCAATACCACGGAACCTGCGGATATGGCTTACTGTGCATGTGCGTGTGGGCTGGGTCAGCTAATGCGTGGCCACACTGGAGGAAGTAGAGTTGCACTGCCCCAATATGATTAGCGACAATGTATTATCACTAATCTTCTGGAGACGCAGTGGTGGTCCAAAATTTGCAATTAAGCATCGTAATGCGAAATTTCACAGAAAATCGTAATTCTTTTTGTAGGTAATAGTAATATTTCATCATGTTGTGAAATTTTTCATATAATTTTCACGCAATTTCACAAAATTTGGTGCCAACTTTATAGGTTAATAACAAAGCCCCCATACATGCTATTGCTACCAAAATTGCTACATATGTTAAGCAGAATAATGGGTACAAAATTAGAATTTTGGGTCAAAAAAATAATTTTTCAATAAAGACCTTGTAGTTTTTGAGAAAACCAATTTGAAAGATGCAAAGAAAACTGTTTTTTAAACTTGTCATTTTTTTGTTTAAAAACCATTTTATCTTTGCATTTTTAAATTTGATTTTCTCAAAAACTACAAGGTTTTTTTGACTTGTACACACTATTCTTCTTAACATATGTATTATGGTGTCACTACCATGTAAAAAGCTTTTCTACTGTATTCACTGCCAAAGTCGGCACGAAATTACGCGAAATTTTAGGTAAAATTACGATTAACTATACAACATCAATTGAATTTACAAATTGCAATTACGTACGAGCGTAAATGCGAAAATTTACGTGAAATTTTGCGTAATCGTAATTAGCTGATTCCAATCATCACTGAGGGCCACGCTCAGCAACGGGGAGTCTAGCTTCGGCTCGGGTACTCTTTATGATCCATAAAGTTTTTCACCAGCAACGGGGACAAGACCACAAGGCAAAGGGCAGGGGCTTAACCAGAAGTCCCCAGGCCCCCCTGCAAGAATGTGGATTGCCTCCCCCCCCTGATGCCCGTTCAGGGCCGTTTGGGGGGGGGGGAGGAGGCAGGGGTGTAGCAGTAGGGGTTGCAGAGGTAGCAACCGCATCGGGGCCCTTGGGCCCGAGGGGCCCCGAAGGCGGAGCAGTACTTTTCAGCGCAGGTATATTTGGGCGCAGCCAGTGCCACCATAGACTAGAATAGGAATTACTTCTATCAGGCTCTCAGTGAGTGATGGAGCCGAAGTTGTTTTTAAAATATAATAACTCGGCCTCCAGCAATAGCTGGAAGCCGAATTATATCATTCCCCACTATCCATGGCGGCCTGGAGGGGGAATAGTAATTAACGCATCCCGGACTTGTGCAGAAGCAGGATCAGCCATATACCAGCTGTAACCTGCGCCCAAGTCTACCGGCGCCGAATTCATATGTATGCCCCCGAAGGGCCCTCTCTCAACCACAGTATTAGCTCTCTATTGGTCCTGTGCTCATAATAATCACTTCTATAGATACTCTGAATAGTGGTAATCATTAACAAACTGTTCCCTATCCCCTTCTTGCACCTCTGACCCTGTAGTCGCCATTAGCAGGTTTTGGTGCGTCGTATCAATTGTTATGTATAGAGTGCTTGGGGGGCCCCATTGTAAAACTTGCATTGGGGCCCACAGCTCCTTACCTACGCCACTGGCAGGAGGGATCGCAGCATGAGGGGAGAGCTTTGCTGCCACTGTGATTAATGCAGGAGGGTAGCATGCTGAGGGGAGAGCCCAAGGTGAGGGGGGACTGTCTCCCCTCCCCGCCGATGTGCAATGCTCTCCCCTTATGCTGCGATCCCTCCTGCTCCCCAAAACGGACCTGAGCCCCTATTGTTATGCCCCTGGCAAAAGGAAGGATCTAGAGGAGGTAGATAAAGGACTTCATTAAACTTTAGAAATCATGCACAGAAAATACCCTACAGATGGAAGAGGTCTTTAAAAGATTAAAAAGAATATCTGTACAAAAATATATCTCAGCAGCAGGACCATCTAACAGGCTCACACGCAAGGCCTTCCTATTCACCAACAGCAGCAGATCTAAGTGATTCATCTGAGGGAAATGCTGTCAATTATACTAAGGAAATAATAACTTCTAAAGTACTTCTATAGCATCACTCATATGTAATACATAAACGGCAAATGACATGAATGGCTGCCTCAAACTGCCAAGGTCACACATTCAGAATGGAGAAGAATTTCCAGTAAGCCTTGATCAACTCATTCATCTCCACTGCAACTTCTTTCAAAGTGTGTTCTGCAGTTTCAGGTCTGTTCTTCTTCCCCCGATGTAGAATAATGACTGTGGCACGGTGGTTTATTTCACATTATTCCAATCTGACAGTGAAAATAAATTCCCATTGCTTTATTAAGAGCACTCAGGCTTAGTCCCAGTTAATACAGATAATTTGTTTTAATGCACCTGTTAAAAGGAACATAGGTTATTATCCGTAGCGATGAGTAGCGGCGGGAATTGAAACCGATTCCGAGGGCTCAGAGTCTTTTATGCCATGAACAGTCGGGAATAGGGTTGCTTAGCTTCTAAAGCGCAGCAGGAATTTAATATTTGCGATTTTCCGGCAGCCAGGGGATGCTCGAAATAAGCACACAGTGAGCAACTTGCATCTTTTAAGTATGTGCGGAATGTGGATCGACATCTGGAGAGGACATTATTAAGCAGAGAAGAAGAATACACAGTAGAGGCTATTTGTTAACAGACTCCAGTGTGGACCCATCAAGCGTATCCTTCCAATGGCACACTGGAAATCACGCCAAATGAAAAATGATCCATTTACTGAAGGTAACAATTCTGGTCGGCTATCACAGCCTTGGCTCCATCGTTGTTCCTTATTCTGACTGGACATACAGTATGTGTCTCCTATAAGTGGATGTCTGTGCCATCTGCTGTCTAAAGTAGTGAACTACACGCTTCTGAGATTGTCAAAGATGCCTTGTTTTTAAAGAGAGTCAGAAGCGAGAATAAATCTCGCTTCAGAGCGCATATTCAGCAGGGGCATGCGTGCCCCTGCTAAACCGCCGCTATCGCGCCACTAAACGGGGACCCCTCATCTCAGAAATCCCCTCCATGCAGCGGGGGATCACTTCCGGATTGAGGCAGGGCTAGCCGACGCAGCCCTGCCCCACGCGCATCTGTCAGCGCGTATCTCCGCCTCTCCCCCGCCCCTCTCAGTCTTCCTTCGCTGAGAGGGGCGGGGGAGATAGACAGCGCTGAGAGGCAGGGCTGCAACCGTTAGCCCTGCCTCAAGAGCAGCAAAATCTGCGACCAAGTTGGTCGTTGATTTTGCGGGGGGGGGGGGGGGGTTGGGGGTGAAGGGACCCCCGTTTAGCCGCGGGACAGCGGCGTTTTAGCAGGGGCACACATGCCCCTGCTATATATAAGCACTGAAGCGAGATTTATTCTCGCTTCAGTGTCTCTTTAAGGGAATCTGAAGTGAAACTAATCTTATGAGATAATGAATTGTATGTGTAGTACAGCTAAGGAATAGAACATTAGCAGCACAGATATGAGTCTCATATTGTTTCAAGTACAGGGAGAGTTAAGAAACTTCAGTTGTTATCTATGCGAAAGAGCCTCTGAGCTCTCAGATCCTACTTGGGTCGCTGTTTTCTGGAGCACATATGCACCAAAGAAACAGATTTAGATAAGATTACTGCAGGGAAGTTGAAAGGATCATTAGCTCTGCTTGTGTTAGGGCCCATTTCAACTGGCGTGGTTTCTGCGCTGAATCCGCAGAGTTTCCCCGCAGGCAAATCACACGGGGAAACCATAGGTTGCAATGGTGACGCTGGCCGAATCACTTGCGCTAGTGATCCGGCCGACATTTCCATCCGTTTCGGTGCTGGAGGCTGCGAATCCCATAGCCGTGCATGGCACTGCTGATGGGCGTCAAAGTGCCGCCGCGTGTCTCGCAGCCAGGCGCGGCACAAGTGGAAACGGGCCCGTATAGTTTAAAATACAGAGTGTGACTTGAAGTTGCAAATACGACAGAATTATGCAATGTTATGAAAAGCTATATATCTAAAAATGTAAATATGAGACTATTTTCTTTGCTTTTAATGTTCAATTGATTATTAGTACTATACATACAAATCATTACATCATAAGTTTTTTTTTTATCACTTCAGTGTTACTTTAAACAACAGTGAAATGGATATTATTCACACCAGTGGATTGTTATTATATTCACAAATGCAGAAGTGTAAGTGTCCATTTAATCAGGCATAGGAGGAGTGGCCTCATCATCTGGCTGGACCCACTTTTTATATAAAGTAATGCTGCATTGTAGTTCATAATGTCACACTGTAATTTTGCATTTACTTGCAATTCTGTGTTTAATTTCATGTTACTAATAATGTTGTAGTTTCATGTCGTGAGTAGCACGGTGGTGTAGTGCTTAGCGCTATCACCTTGCAGCTCTTAGTGTCCGGTTTGAATCCCAGACGAATCAACATCTACAAGGAGTTTGTGTGTTCTTCCCGTGTCTGCGTGGGTTTCCTCCGTTAATTTGCTTCCCCTCTAAAAATTGGCCCTAGACTACGATACATACACTACATGATACATACATAGATACAGTGGCTTGCAAAAGTATTCGGCCCCCTTGAAGTTTTCCACATTTTGTCACATTACTGCCACAGACATGAATCAATTTTATTGGAATTCCACGTGAAAGACCAATACAAAGTGGTGTACACATGAGAAGTGTAGTGAAAATCATACATGATTCCAAACATTTTTTTACAAATAAATAACTGCAAAGTGGGGTGTGCGTAATTATTCAGCCCCCTGAGTCAATAGTTTGTAGAACCACCTTTTGCTGCAATTACAGCTACCAGTCTTTTAGGGTATGTCTCTACCAGCTTTGCACATCTAGAGACTGAAATCCTTGCCTATTCTTCTTTTTAAAACAGCTCCAGCTCAGTCAGATTAGATGGACAGCGTTTGTGAACAGCAGTTTTCAGATCTTGCCACAGATTTTTGATTGGATTTAGATCTGGACTTTGACTGGGCCATTCTAACACATGGATATGTTTTGTTTTAAACCATTCCATTGTTGCCCTGGCTTTATGTTTAGGGTCGTTGTCCTGCTGGAAGGTGAACCTCTGCCCCAGTCTCAAGTCTTTTGCAGACTCCAAGAGGTTTTCTTCCAAGATTGCCATGTATTTGGCTCCATCCATCTTCCCATCAACTTTGACCAGCTTCCCTGTCCCTGCTGAAGAGAAGCAACCCCAGAGCATGATGCTGCCACCACCATATTTGACAGTGGGGATGGTGTGTTCTGAGTGATGTGCAGTGTTAGTTTTCTGTCACACATAGCGTTTTGCATTTTGGCCAAAAAGTTCCATTTTGGTCTCATCCGACCAGAGCACATTCTTTCACATGTTTTCTGTGTCCCCCACATGGCATGTGGCAAACTGCAAACGGGACTTCTTATGCTTTTCTGTTAACAATGGCTTTCTTCTTGTCACTCTTCCATAAGAGCCAACTTTGTGCAGTGCACGACTAATAGTTGTCCTATGGACAGATTCCCCCACCTGAGCTGTAGATCTCTGCAGCTCGTCCAGAGTCACCATGGTCCTCTTGACTGCATTTCTGATCAGCAATCTCCTTGTTCAGCCTGTTAGTTTAGGTGGACGGCCTTGTCTTGGTAGGTTTACAGTTGTGCCATACTCCTTCCATTTCTGAATGATCGCTTGAACAGTGCTCCGTGGGATGTTCAAGGCTTTGGAAATCTTTTTGTAGCTTAAACCTGCTTTAAATTTCTCAATAACTTTATCCCTGACTAGTGTTGGGCGAACAGTGTTCGCCACTGTTCGGGTTCTGCAGAACATCACCCTGTTCGGGTGATGTTCGAGTTCGGCCGAACACCTGGTGGTGTTCGGCCAAACTGTTCGGGGTTCGCCGAACTGCTGAATGCATGGCCGAACAGGGCCCCTGTTCGGCCGAACAGGGCCCTGTTCGGCCGAATACTGCCCCCCATGGGGTCGCAGGCATAAGGGGGGAGCATGCCCCGATCGCGGGGGGGGTCGGAAATTCCCCCCACCCCCTCCGCTAGCGCTCCCCCCTCTGCCCGCTTCCCCATACAAAAAGTTTAAAGCAAGTTCAATAGTACCTGGTGGCACTGGCTGGCAGTGGAGTGAGGAGGAGGAGGAGTCCGAGTAGCAGAGTGACGTTGAGGCCGGGCAGCGGGCGGTTCAGCGCTAGTACCCTTGTGGTACTTCCGCCCTTTCTCTGACCTCACGTCCTCGTATGCGTCATCACGCAGAGGACGTGAGGTCAGAGAAAGGGCGGAAGTACCACAAGGGTACTAGCGCTGAACCGCCCGCTGCCCGGCCTCAACGTCACTCTGCTACTCGGACTCCTCCTCCTCCTCACTCCACTGCCAGCCAGTGCCACCAGCCCAGGTACTATTGAACTTGCTTTAAACTTTTTTTATGGGGAAGCGGGCGGAGGGGGGAGCGCTAGCGGAGGGGGTGGGGGGAATTTCCGACCCCCCCCGCGACCGGGGCATGCTCCCCCCTTATGCCTGCGACCCCATAGGGCCCCCAAAATGGGCATGTTCGGGGGTCCCATTGACTCCCATTGAGTTCGGCGTTCGGGCCGAACATGCCGAACATCTGGCCCATGTTCGGCCTGTTCGGCCCGAACCCGAACATCCAGGTGTTCGCCCAACACTATCCCTGACCTGTCTGGTGTGTTCTTTGGACTTCATGGTGTTGTTGCTCCCAATATTCTCTTAGACAACCTCTGAGGCTGTCACATAGCAGCTGTATTTGTACTGACATTAGATTACACACAGGTGCACTCTATTTAGTCATTAGCACTCTATGGGCAACTGACTGCACTCAGACCAAAGGGTGCTGAATAATTATGCACACCCCACTTTGCAGTTATTGATTTGTAAAAAATGTTTGGAATCATGTATGATTTTCGTTCCACTTCTCACGTGTACACCACTTTGCATTAGTCTTTCATGTGGAATTCCAGTAAAACTGATTCATGTTTGTGGCAGTAATGTGACAAAATGTGGAAAACTTCAAGGGAGCCGAATACTTTTGCACGCCACTGTATATGATATGACTATGGTAGGAATTAGATTGAGAGCTCCTCTGAGGAACAGTTAGTGACAAGACAATATACTCTGTACAGCAGTGCGTAAGATGTCAGTGCTACTACTAAATAATTATAAAACATGTTGTTATGATGTGATAAAAACTGGTAATTCGTTGTAGTTGCAATGCAGTCTCCTGCTGTTTTGATGGCAAAGACTGTTACTAGTGGTCTGAACTGACAAGTAGCGTCACTGTTTCTCAGTCTCAGGTCCAGGCTCCACGGCCTAATGTTTCTACTGCCCTCTGTACTTATCTGTCACACAAAAGTCCTACTTGCGTGCTGTCGCTTTAACTGTGATTTTCTATTTTAAAAAAAAAAAAACAATGTCTTTTGGAACTTCTATTTTCACTTGTTGCCACTGTTCTCCAACACATACCTAGCAATTTTGGTGATTTGGTGGTTTTGCTATAAAGGGGCTCTGCTATTAGCCTTTAGGCCCCTTTCACACATGTCACATCGGGATATCCTCCCTAACCCCCCACAGCTTCCATGTCGCATTAATCTCTATGAGAGAGGCCACAGTGGTGCTCAGCAGAGCTCGAATATTCGAGTAGCTCGAATATTCGAGCTCTTTTTCAGCTATTCGAGCTCGGTATTCGAGCTCCGAATAGCTGGAGCTATTCGAATGGGCTATCCGAGTACACTCGAATAGCCCATTCACTATTCGAGCTATTCGAGCAACCCGGCGCTTTTCGAGCTCGGTACCGAGCTCGAATAGCGTCATAGCCCAGATTGATGTCCTTAGAGCCAATCAGAGGGCTCCCAGGCCCTCTGATGGCAGCCAATCACAGAGGGGGACCCTGGCCAGCCCCTACCCTATAAATAGCGGCCGCCATGTTACGTTTCTCCGTGCTTGCCTGAGACTTGTACAGAGAGAGAGTTGCTCCTTTGTGCTTTGGCTTAGCAAGAGCTCTATTGTGGTCATTTACCTAGCGTTTTTGCTCACATACACCTTCTATACACACCTATATTGTTGTTAGTTAGATAGACATTGTATTTTAGTTAGTAGCTTGTGTGTTACATTAGAGACAGGCAGCTGCTGCAAGCTTACAGGTTTAGGCCTCAGGGGGGCCTTGCCTCTGTGGGCAGCTGTCCTCTGTTTATTTCTCTCATCTATACCAGTATTTCTGCTGTCCTTTACTAATAGTATTGTAGTTATACTGTACTAAGAGTAGGACACTCACTGACTGTCACTGTTTATAGGCTACTAGCTAGCTCCTGCGTGTGTGCACTCACTCACTGTCTGTGTGTACACACACTCTATTTCCTTCTGATTACTGATAGATTATTGTTAGTTAGTTGTACTTACTTACTACTTACTCTTACTGTACCCGTAGGGACACTCACTGTCACTGTTCATATAGGCTACTAGCTCCTGCGTGTGCGCACTGCACTCACTGTCTGAGTGTACACACACAACACACACTCTATTTCCTTCTGATCGCTGATTGATTATCGTAATTAGTTAGTTGTACTTACTGTTACTACTTACTCTTACTGTACTAGGAGTCTAGGACACTCAGTCACTGTGTTCATAGGCTACTAGCTCCTGCGTGCGTGCACTCACTGTCTGAGTGTACACACACCCACACTCCATTTCCTTCTGATCGCTGATTGATTATTGTAATTAGTTAGTTCTACTTAGTGTTACTACTTACTCTTACTGTACTAGGAGTCTAGGACACTCAGTCACTGTGTTCATAGGCTACTAGCTCCTGCGTGCGTGCACTCACTGTCTGAGTGTACACACACCCACACTCCATTTCCTTCTGATCGCTGATTGATTATCGTAATTAGTTAGTTGTACTTACTGTTACTACTTACTCTTACTGTACTAGGAGTCTAGGACACTCAGTCACTGTCCATAGGCTACTAGCTCCTGCGTGCGTGCACTCACTGTCTGAGTGTACACACACCACCCACACTCTATTTCCTTCTGATCGCTGATTGATTATCGTAATTAGTTAGTTCTACTTACTGTTACTACTTACTCTTACTGTACTAGGAGTCTAGGACACTCAGTCACTGTGTTCATAGGCTACTAGCTCCTGCATGCGTGCACTCACTGTCTGAGTGTACACACACCCACACTCCATTTCCTTCTGATCGCTGATTGATTATTGTAATTAGTTAGTTCTACTTACTGTTACTACTTACTCTTACTGTACTAGGAGTCTAGGACACTCAGTCACTGTGTTCATAGGCTACTAGCTCCTGCGTGCGTGCACTCACTGTCTGAGTGTACACACACCCACACTCCATTTCCTTCTGATCACTGATTGATTATCGTAATTAGTTAGTTGTACTTACTGTTACTACTTACTCTTACTGTACTAGGAGTCTAGGACACTCAGTCACTGTCCATAGGCTACTAGCTCCTGCGTGCGTGCACTCACTGTCTGAGTGTACACACACAACACACACTCTATTTCCTTCTGATCGCTGATTGATTATCGTAATTAGTTAGTTGTACTTACTGTTACTACTTACTCTTACTGTACTAGGAGTCTAGGACACTCAGTCACAGTGTTCATAGGCTACTAGCTCCTGCGTGCGTGCACTCACTGTCTGAGTGTACACACACCCACACTCCATTTCCTTCTGATCGCTTATTGATTATTGTAATTAGTTAGTTCTACTTAGTGTTACTACTTACTCTTACTGTACTAGGAGTCTAGGACACTCAGTCACTGTGTTCATAGGCTACTAGCTCCTGCGTGCGTGCACTCACTGTCTGAGTGTACACACACCCACACTCCATTTCCTTCTGATCGCTGATTGATTATCGTAATTAGTTAGTTGTACTTACTGTTACTACTTACTCTTACTGTACTAGGAGTCTAGGACACTCAGTCACTGTCCATAGGCTACTAGCTCCTGCGTGCGTGCACTCACTGTCTGAGTGTACACACACCACCCACACTCTATTTCCTTCTGATCGCTGATTGATTATCGTAATTAGTTAGTTCTACTTACTGTTACTACTTACTCTTATTGTACTAGGAGTCTAGGACACTCAGTCACTGTGTTCATAGGCTACTAGCTCCTGTGTGCGTGCACTCACTGTCTGAGTGTACACACACCCACACTCCATTTCCTTCTGATCGCTGATTGATTATTGTAATTAGTTAGTTCTACTTACTGTTACTACTTACTCTTACTGTACTAGGAGTCTAGGACACTCAGTCACTGTGTTCATAGGCTACTAGCTCCTGCGTGCGTGCACTCACTGTCTGAGTGTACACACACCCACACTCCATTTCCTTCTGATCGCTGATTGATTATCGTAATTAGTTAGTTGTACTTACTGTTACTACTTACTCTTACTGTACTAGGAGTCTAGGACACTCAGTCACTGTCCATAGGCTACTAGCTCCTGCGTGCGTGCACTCACTGTCTGAGTGTACACACACCACCCACACTCTATTTCCTTCTGATCGCTGATTGATTATTGTAATTAGTTAGTTCTACTTACTGTTACTACTTACTCTTACTGTACTAGGAGTCTAGGACACTCAGTCACTGTGTTCATAGGCTACTAGCTCCTGCGTGCGTGCACTCACTGTCTGAGTGTACACACACCCACACTCCATTTCCTTCTGATCGCTGATTGATTATTGTAATTAGTTAGTTCTACTTACTGTTACTACTTACTCTTACTGTACTAGGAGTCTAGGACACTCAGTCACTGTGTTCATAGGCTACTAGCTCCTGCGTGCGTGCACTCACTGTCTGAGTGTACACACACTAAATTTACTTGTGATTACTACTGATTATTGTAACTGCTAGTTGTACTTCCTGACTGTTACTACTTACTTACTGTACTAGGGGACACTAGTGTTGGGCGAACACCTGGATGTTCGGGTTCGGGCCGAACAGGCCGAACATGGGCCAGATGTTCGGCATGTTCGGCCCGAACGCCGAACTCAATGGGAGTCAATGGGACCCCCGAACATGCCCATTTTGGGGGCCCTATGGGGTCGCAGGCATAAGGGGGGAGCATGCCCCGGTCGCGGGGGGGGGGTCGGAAATTCCCCCCACCCCCTCCGCTAGCGCTCCCCCCTCTGCCCGCTTCCCCATACAAAAAGTTTAAATCAAGTTCAATAGTACCTGGGCTGGTGGCATTGGCTGGCAGTGGAGTGAGGAGGAGGAGGAGTCCGAATAGCAGAGTGACGTTGAGGCCGGGCAGCGGGCGGTTCAGCGCTAGTACCCTTGTGGTACTTCCGCCCTTTCTCTGACCTCACGTCCTCTGCGTGATGACGCATACGAGGGTACGCGTGATGCGTACCCTCGTATGCAGAGGACGTGAGGTCAGAGAAAGGGCGGAAGTACCACAAGGGTACTAGCGCTGAACCGCCCGCTGCCCGGCCTCAACGTCACTCTGCTACTCGGACTCCTCCTCCTCCTCACTCCACTGCCAGCCAATGCCACCAGCCCAGGTACACTACTATTGAACTTGATTTAAACTTTTTTTATGGGGAAGCGGGCAGAGGGGGGAGCGCTAGCGGAGGGGGTGGGGGGAATTTCCGACCCCCCCCGCGATCGGGGCATGCTCCCCCCTTATGCCTGCGACCCCATAGGGGGGCCGTATTGCGGCCTGTTCGGCCGAACAGGGCCCTGTTCGCCCGAACAGGGGCCCTGTTCGGCCCTGTTCGGGGGCATACAGAAGTTCGGGGCGAACCCGAACTTAAAAGGCCGAACACCATCAGGTGTTCGGCCGAACTCGAACATCACCCGAACAGGGTGATGTTCTGCAGAACCCGAACAGTGGCGAACACTGTTCGCCCAACACTAGGGGACACTCACTCAGTCCCCTCACCAACCAACCAACTCACCTCATTAAAGTACCCCACTTTTCACCCGCCCTTTTAAAAAACTTTTGTCTATACGCCCAAAACATTGAAGATGTCTGGAAGTGGCAGCCAGCGCGGTTTGGGCAAGGGCAAGGGCAGCAAGGGAATCAGGAGGAGAGGGAGCAGCATTGTGGCAAGCCGCGGCCGCGGGCGCGCCACCATGCACAGTTCCGCAGCAGCAGCAGCGTCAGTGGCTAACATTCCTCCCATAGCCACTGGCCGTGGACGCCTTGGGCGCCGCCCAGCAGGAGCATCTGCAACTCACGCTGCAGAGACACAGCAGCAGCAGCGTGTAGCACCTGCTCCCATTTTCCTCCAGCCGGGTCGGAAACGTCCCATTGAGGAAAAGGATGCAGACACTGTGGTGCAACTCATGACGGAGGATGAGCAGCCCGCCATCAGCTCTGCATCCGAGGCCTCCACCCTCACCACCACCACCACCACCACCCCTGTTCGCAGCAGCCGCCCAGCAGGGCCTGGGGAGGAGGCCAGTTCACCGTCAGTTGGCGACCTGTCATTCAGCAGTCTTTTGACCCCAGGCATCATGAGTCAATTGTCTGCTGTTGTTGGCGATTTTGAGGAGGAGATGCTGATGGGCACTTTGGGGGATGAGGGATTGGACAGCAAGACTGGCGACAGTCAAGCAGCCCATCCATGCATCAGGAGAGGAGTTTGGGGGGTCCTCATCCCAGCAGGACATGTTTCAGGAGGGGGAGGATGATGATGACCCGGTGACAGACAGAGACTGGGTGCCACCACCTCCAGGGGATGTCGTCCTCAGCAGCTCTGAGGAGGAGGAGGAGGATGCTCTTGTGGGCCTTGCAAGGAGGCGCATCATTGCAAGCATTGGCAGCAGCAGTAGGCAGGTCCCACAGCCTGCTGGTGTCTCAGGCTCAGCAGCAGCAGCAGCAGCATCTGCCAGTACCACCACCAGCCGCACCCAAGCCCCCCAAGCCCCCCCCCCAACCACCACAGGGAGACAGGCAGCAGCGCTTCCATGCCGTAGGGGGATGTTTAAGTCACCAATCTGGCGATATTTCACCATGCCCACTGTGTACAGCAAGTACGCCACTTGCAACCACTGTCAGCGGAAGTTGAGCAGAGGTGCAGACCCCTTAAAGTTCTGCACCAGCTCGCTCATCAACCACCTTGCGGCTAAACATTTCCACCAGCATGAGGAGTTCCAGAGGCTGAAGGCATCTGGTGCTGGCAGTGGCACCACACCCATCACTGCACAGCCTTCAGCAGCAGCAGCAGCAACAGCAGCCACCCGCCCTCCTGCTCCTCCAGCAGCACCAGCAGGAGTGCGGAAACGCACTGCTCCTCCCCCCTCTGCAACTCCTGCCGCCGACACTGAGGCCTGTTCTGGCAGCCAGTCCTCAGTGGCCTCCTCTGCTGTGTCTGCTGATTCCCGTGTCAGCAAAAGGCCACGCCAGAGCCTTTTGAGCGAGTCCTTCCAGGGGGTGGTTAGGGCTCTGCCTCCCAGCAGCCGTCGCGTGCGGCAGCTGAACGGCTTGCTGGCACGGGCCATGTGCTCCCAACTCCTGCCGTACACGCTCGTGCAGGAGGGCAGCGACATTCGTGCGCTGCTTGCTTGCGCAGCCCCAGACTGGCAGCTCCCCAGCAGACACTTCTTTGCCCGCAAGGCCATTCCTGCACTGCACCGCTTTGTGATGGCCTATGTGGAGCGAGGGCTGGAGCACGCGGTTGGTGAAAGGGTCCACGTCACCATGGACTCCTGGAGCAGCCGCTTCGGGACAGGCCGCTACCTGTCCTTCACTGTCCACTGGGTCAGCTTGGTGGAAGGGGGTGAGGATGGGAGAGCAGCAGCGGGCACAGCAGCAGCAGCAACACAGTGGGTGGTGCCACCCCGCAGGGTCAGGGGAACTGCAGCAGGTTCCTCCGATCCTCTGCCATCCTCCGGCACACCTGGCCAAACCCCCCGCCTCAGCAGCAGCGT
Source organism: Hyperolius riggenbachi (assembly GCF_040937935.1). Classification (NCBI taxonomy): domain Eukaryota; kingdom Metazoa; phylum Chordata; class Amphibia; order Anura; family Hyperoliidae; genus Hyperolius; species Hyperolius riggenbachi. The sequence continues at coordinate 102,833,013 of NC_090652.1, forward strand.
GAAGGCACGCCACTGCCAAGCGCTGCTGCACTTGGTCAGCCTTGGGAAGACCAAGCTGACGGCAACCCATGTGTTGGCCAAACTCCAGGAACAGGAGAGGATTTGGCTGACCCCCAGAGGCCTCAGAGTCGGAGAGGTGGTGGCCGACAATGGGGCCAATCTGGGTGCCGCAATAGACAGGGGAAACCTGACCCACATCCCCTGTCTTGCCCACGTGCTGAACCTGGTGGTGCAGAAGTTCCTGCGCACCTACCAGGGGATGGGCGAACTGCTGGAAACGGCAAGGAATGTTGTGCGTCACTTCCGGCGCTCGGCTGCAGCCTGTGTGAGCCTGGAAGACGTGCAAAAGGAGCTGGATCTGCCACGCCATCGGCTGATCCTTGACGTTCCGACTCGCTGGAACTCCACCCTGGCGATGTTGGAGCGTCTGGTTGAACAGAAGCACGCTGTCAACCAGTACCTTGCCCTGGCCACTGTTTCCGCCGCTCAGAGAAGGGACAAGACCAGCAACATCCCGTCCATCGTCCCCGATGATGACTGGAGGCACATGCAGCAGGTGTGCTTTGTGCTGGCTCCCTTCCTGCAGGCCACAAACATGGTGAGCAGGGACCATGCTATGGTCTGCGAGTGGGTGCCCCTGGTTTCTCTGCTGAACAGGGCCCTCGATGCTTTGCTGGAACAGGGAGTGGCAGCCTTGGACCAGCAGGAGCGGCAACCAGCTGCGCAGTCCACCTCTGAGGGGGAGGAGGAGGAGGACTTGGTGGAGGTCCCTGACCTGGCTGCTGATGAGGGGGATCAGCACAGCGCAGCTGAGTTGGTGCGGGGGTGGAGAGAGGATGAGGCGGCAGAGGAGGAGGATGAGGACAGCACTGACGTCGATGTGCCAGCAGACGTGGCCCGCCTCTTCCCAATGGCAGCGCACATGCTGACGTGCCTGCGCAGGGACCCCAGGGTGATCCAGATGAAGCAGAGGGAGGACATCTGGATCAGCATGATGTTGGACCCACGCCTCAAGGGGAAGTTGAGCCAGTTCCTGCCGCCTGCAGGAGGAGACCCAGCGCAACAAATAAGGAGCTTGCAGCAGGCCCTTGTTGAGCGCTTGGAGGAAGCCTTCCCCCAGCCTTCCACCCCCACTGTCCAGCAGCCAGCACAGAGGCAGCAGCAGGTGCCTGCATCCAGCAGCAGCAAGCGCCCCACAGACCTGCTGTCTCTCAGCCACGAGCTCTACAGGACTGTAGAGGCTCCGGCAGCAGTGACTAGAGAGGAGATGCATGCAGCAGCATCCTCCTCCGGTCACAGCCAGCGCCTGACCCGCATGGTGGCTGACTACATGGGGTCGTACAGCGGGCTTGACAGCGATGCCCCTGTTGATCCCATGGAGTATTGGGTCAAGCGCATGGAGATCTGGAGCGAGCTGGCGCAGTACGCCCTGGAAGTGCTGTCCTGCCCCCCTTCCAGCGTGCTGTCCGAGCGCTGCTTCAGTGCAGCTGGTGGCGTGGTCACCGAGAAACGCTCACGTCTGTCTCACAAGTCTGTGGACAGACTGACGTTTCTCAAGATGAACCAGGCGTGGGTGGAAGGCGAGTTCCTGGCCCCTGTTGTCGGCGAGAGGGGGACATGAACTGGCTGCCGGAACCATCGTTAATGTGCCTTACCACCCTTTACCACCTCCTGGCTCCTGCTCACTAGTGTTGGGCGAACAGTGTTCGCCACTGTTCGGGTTCTGCAGAACATCACCCTGTTCGGGTGATGTTCGAGTTCGGCCGAACACCTGACGGTGCTCGGCCAAACCGTTCGGCCATATGGCCGAACTAAGAGCGCATGGCCGAACGTTCCCCGAACGTTCGGCTAGCGCTGTGATTGGCCGAACGGGTCACGTGGTTCGGACCCGAACGCGCTCTGATTGGCCGAACTGTCACGTGGTTCGGGTAAATAAATACCCGAACCACGTCATATCTCCGCCATTTGTCTGTGGGTTTAGCTTTGGGTAGGCAGGCAGGGTAGTTCGCGCTCCAGCCACGCTAGCCAGGGTCCCCCCCAGTCATTGTGTGTCACTGCTGGGAACAGTAGTACACCGCTCGTTCAGCCACACTATATAGCATTCTGTGTACTGTTCTGTGTCTGCTGGGAACAGTGGTACACCGCTCGTTCAGCCACACTATATAGCATTCTGTGTACTGTTCTGTGTCTGCTGGGAACAGTGGTACACCGCTCGTTCAGCCACACTATATAGCATTCTGTGTACTGTTCTGTGTCTGCTGGGAACAGTAGTACACCGCTCGTTCAGCCACACTATATAGCATTCTGTGTACTGTTCTGTGTCTGCTGGGAACAGTAGTACACCGCTCGTTCAGCCACACTATATAGCATTCTGTGTACTGTTCTGTGTCTGCTGGGAACAGTAGTACACCGCTCGTTCAGCCACACTATATAGCATTCTGTGTACTGTTCTGTGTCTGCTGGGAATAGTGGTACACCGCTCGTTCAGCCACACTATATAGCATTCTGTGTACTGTTCTGTGTCTGCTGGGAACAGTAGTACACCGCTCGTTCAGCCACACTATATAGCATTCTGTGTACTGTTCTGTGTCTGCTGGGAACAGTAGTACACCGCTCGTTCAGCCACACTATATAGCATTCTGTGTACTGTTCTGTGTCTGCTGGGAACAGTAGTACACCGCTCGTTCAGCCACACTATATAGCATTCTGTGTACTGTTCTGTGTCTGCTGGGAACAGTAGTACACCGCTCGTTCAGCCACACTATATAGCATTCTGTGTACTGTTCTGTGTCTGCTGGGAATAGTGGTACACCGCTCGTTCAGCCACACTATATAGCATTCTGTGTACTGTTCTGTGTCTGCTGGGAACAGTAGTACACCGCTCGTTCAGCCACACTATATAGCATTCTGTGTACTGTTCTGTGTCTGCTGGGAACAGTAGTACACCGCTCGTTCAGCCACACTATATAGCATTCTGTGTACTGTTCTGTGTCTGCTGGGAATAGTGGTACACCGCTCGTTCAGCCACACTATATAGCATTCTGTGTACTGTTCTGTGTCTGCTGGGAACAGTGGTACACCGCTCGTTCAGCCACACTATATAGCATTCTGTGTACTGTTCTGTGTCTGCTGGGAACAGTGGTACACCGCTCGTTCAGCCACACTATATAGCATTCTGTGTACTGTTCTGTGTCTGCTGGGAACAGTAGTACACCGCTCGTTCAGCCACACTATATAGCATTCTGTGTACTGTTCTGTGTCTGCTGGGAACAGTAGTACACCGCTCGTTCAGCCACACTATATAGCATTCTGTGTACTGTTCTGTGTCTGCTGGGAACAGTAGTACACCGCTCGTTCAGCCACACTATATAGCATTCTGTGTACTGTTCTGTGTCTGCTGGGAATAGTGGTACACCGCTCGTTCAGCCACACTATATAGCATTCTGTGTACTGTTCTGTGTCTGCTGGGAATAGTGGTACACCGCTCGTTCGCCACTGTATAGCATTGTGCTCTGTGTCGCTGCTGGGAATAGTGGTACACCGCTCACCCGTCACTGTATAGCATTGTGCTCTGTGTCGCTGCTGGGAATAGTGGTACACCGCTCACCCGTCACTGTATAGCATTGTGCTCTGTGTCGCTGCTGGGAATAGTGGTACTGTATAGCATTTCTGTACTGCCACTGTACTGCTGCCAGTCAGCGTGTACTGTAAGGATAAGTGAAATGAGGAAGAAATCCGGTGAAAGAGGGAGGGGCAAGGGAAGAGGTGTTTCCCCTGACGGTTCACGTACAGGCCACAGGGGAGCACCCAAGAAAACCCACTCAATACCGCCCATGTTGTCCAGGACAACAACCCTCACAAATCCAAAAGAACAGGACCAGATAATTACTTGGATGACCTCTCAAGCGTCCAGCAGTGGGTTAAGCAGCACCAGCACATCACGCACGAGGTCCGAGTCCTCAGCCAGTTACAAGGAGCCAGTGGGCACAAAGCTGACACAACCGGCAGCGACACCACGCACACAACTGCCAGATAACCAGTCCGATGAATTACCTCAGGACACAATGGGGTATTCGCAGGAGCTATTCCCAGCCCAACAAACTTCCACCTTTCAAAGGTCAATGGAGGAACAGCCAGAAATGTTGTGCCTGGATTCACAACCGTTAACTGTGGGAAATGCACCGCGCACTGAAATACAAGGCGAGTCCGAAGAGGACTCGGAAACCCAAATCCCAGAGCAATTTGGGCAGGAGGGGTTGCAATTGCAGGAGGTCGGCCGACAAGATCTGGAAGACGACGTTGGAGTGTGCTGCGCAGAGGTTGTTGTGGGGAGCTCTACTCCACGGCGGTGGCCCACAATGACATATGACGAGTTTGAGGAGATGGAAGAGGAGGGTATGGACAATGTGGACAGAGACCCAGATTTTGTTTGTGAACGAGAACATCGCCGTCGTAGCAGCAGCACAGATGAGTCTGTTGAAGAACACACTGCTGCACGAGTTCGCCTTGTGCCACAAGGTAGGCGGCGCGCAATTTCAGGCACCACAAGCGTGGAAGTTCAAGTGAGAGGCAAAAGAGGAGCAAACAGAAATCGCCAGCAAGGAGGCAGGTGCTCCAAAGTCTGGGCTTTCTTTGAAGACTGCACTGAGGATGTTACCATGGCGATTTGCAAGGTGTGCAAGACCCGCCTGAGCAGGGGGAAAAATATTAACAACCTCTCCACCACCAGCATGAGCCGTCACATGCTATCCAAACATCCCACTCTTTGGGCAAACGCGTCAGGACAGGGTACCAGAAACAACACTGCCTCCCTTGGGTTCACCAGACTCACCACCAGACCCGCCTCAGCAGCAGCAGTAGCCCAGCCATTGCGTGGTTCACAACATTCACAAACATCAGACGACGCTGACACTGTCACTTTCCGGAGTAGTGCTCTTGAGGTCTCCCAGTGTTCATCAAACACAACAACCAACAGCCCTTCCGTGTGCAGCGCTACGGTTCAGTTGTCTGTGTCGGAGATGTTTGAGCGCAAGAGGAAATTGCCAGCAAATGACCCCCGGGCCGTGGCAGTAACAGCCAGCATAGCCAAGCTTCTGGCCTGCGAAATGCTGCCATATCGATTGGTGGAGACAAACAGCTTCAAGGGCATGATGTCAGTGGCCATCCCACGTTACGTGGTTCCCAGCCGCTACCACTTTGCACGCTCTGCAGTGCCTGAGTTGCATGAGCACGTGGTCAGCAAAATAACCCGAAGCTTGAAGAATGCCGTTGCCTGCAAGGTTCACCTCACCACTGACACCTGGACGAGTGCGTTCGGCCAGGGTCGATACATCTCCCTTACCGCGCACTGGGTGAACCTTGTGGAGCCTGGCAGCGATTCCTCACCTGCTACGGCACGGGTGTTGCCCACGCCACAAACAGCTGCACCGCCGTCCCTCCCACTGGATAACAGCAGCACCTACCTCTCTGACTCCTTCTCCTCCAACGCATCTCAAAGCTGTACCTCATCCGGAAACGCTAACCCAGCAGCAGTAGGATCGTGGAAGCAGTGCAGCACAGCTGTTGGCATGCGTCAGCAAGCGTTGCTGAAGCTAATCTGCCTTGGGGATAAGCAGCACACAGGGGAGGAAATTTGGAGGGGAATAAAGGAACAGACGGATTTGTGGCTGGCACCGCTGGACCTGAAACCGGGCATGGTTGTGTGTGATAATGGGAGTAATCTCATTCGCGCTTTAAGGTTGGCTAAGCTGACACACATCCCTTGCCTGGCGCACGTGATGAACCTAGTAGTTCAGCGGTTCCTGAGGACATACCCAGGCGTGCCCGATCTGCTGTTGAAGGTGCGTCGAGTGTCCAAACATTGTAGAAATTCCAGTACTGCTTCGGGGGCACTCGCCAAGATGCAGGAGCGCTTCAATCTCCCCCACCATCGCTTGCTGTGTGATGTCCCTACGCGCTGGAATTCTACGCTGCACATGCTAGCCCGCTTTTGCGAGCAGAAGAGTGCAGTGGTCCAGTACATGACGGCGCAGTACCGAGGCGCATCCGGCCAGCTGCCAAGCTTCTGTGGATCCGATTGGGCCAACATGTTGGACCTCTGCCAAGTCCTCCAAAATTTTGAGCAATCCACGTTGCTTGTGAGCAGTGACAACTCTTCAGTCAGCATTACCATACCACTGCTGTGTTTACTGAAGAGGTCGATGTTAAAAATCAAGGAAACAGCTGTCATGATGCAACTGGGGGAATCTGAAGGAGAAAACGATCAGCGTGATGGTACCAACATCAGGCCATCCGCCTCAGGGAACGCTGGCCCCAGCAGCTATGACGAAGAAGAGGAGGAGGAACAGCTGGAGTTGGAGCAGGAATTTCATGCCACCACTGACGAGGGCCAGAGCGGTGCACGTTGGACTTCCACAATTCAACGCGAATGGTCAGCAGAAGCAGACCAGGAGGAAGGTGACGACTATGATGCATCACAACAACTATCACAACGCTCACAAGAGGATGATGAGGATTCTGGTAGGACTCTGGCACACATGGCTCAATTCATGCTAGACTGCATTGAACGTGACCCACGCATTGTGCGCATTCTGGACAACACCAATTACTGGGTTTATACCCTTCTGGATCCACGGTACAAACACAATGTTCCAAAACTGCTTGAAGAAAGAGTCAGACAGGTCAAAATGGAAGAATACCAGCAGGCCCTTGTGGAGACTTTAGAGAGGAGATTGACATCCTCCCCCTCCTCTAGCCAGTTGTACGCAGACAGACTGACTTCCGCAAACCCAGGACGACCAGGAGGGCAGCAAACAACGCAAGCCGCAGCTAGTACCCAAAAGGGAATGGTATCGGCAGTGTCCTTGGAGTGGGAAAATTTTCTGACACCCATGCAGCCGCAGCCCACTGAACAGCAAGCGTGCAGATCCACCTCCAACACCGATCGCCTGGAGAAGATGGTCAAGGACTACATGTCAGATGGCGTAGCTGTGTCGAACCATCCATCTGCACCCTTCAACTATTGGGTATCGAAGCTAGACACCTGGCACGAACTGGCAATGTACGCAATAGAGGTGCTGGCTTGCCCGGCAGCCAGCGTTATGTCGGAACGCTGTTTCAGTGCTGCCGGAGGCATCGTCACAGATCGGCGTATCCGCCTCTCTACAGAAAATGCAGACCGTCTGACTCAAATTAAAATGAATCAATCCTGGATTGGAAATGACTACGCAACACTCCAGGACCCCAACCAAGTAACATGACCAATGAACATCTGGGATGGTGTTGCGTTTCCGGGCCCTGTTTATTGAACCTCTCATCTGTATTACATTTATGACTGCATGGCGGCAAAAAGCATTGCTGCTATATCCGCACGCTTTTTGTCCACATGCAAGGCCTGGGTTGTTGTGTCTCACAAAGCGTGGCCTTCTCCTCCTGCGCCTGCTCCTGTTCCATCACGTCTGCTGCTGCTGGGTTAGCGTTGCCGCGTGGTCCCTGTTTATTGAACCACTTATCTTTATTACATTTATGACTGCATGGCGGTACAAAGCATGCTATCCGCACGCTTCTTGCCCTCATGCAAGGCCTGGGTTGTTGTGTCTCACAAAGCGTGGCCTTCTCCTCCTGCGCCTGCTCCTGTTCCATCACGTCTGCTGCTGCTGGGTTAGCGTTGCCGCGTGGTCCCTGTTTATTGAACCACTTATCTTTATTACATTTATGACTGCATGGCGGTACAAAGCATGCTATCCGCACGCTTCTTGCCCTCATGCAAGGCCTGGGTTGTTGTGTCTCACAAAGCGTGGCCTTCTCCTCCTGCGCCTCCTCCTGTTCCATCACGTCTGCTGCTGCTGGGTTAGCGTTGCCGCGTGGTCCCTGTTTATTGAACCACTTATCTTTATTACATTTATGACTGCATGGCGGTACAAAGCATGCTATCCGCACGCTTCTTGCCCTCATGCAAGGCCTGGGTTGTTGTGTCTCACAAAGCGTGGCCTTCTCCTCCTGCGCCTGCTCCTGTTCCATCACGTCTGCTGCTGCTGGGTTAGCGTTGCCGCGTGGTCCCTGTTTATTGAACCACTTATCTTTATTACATTTATGACTGCATGGCGGTACAAAGCATGCTATCCGCACGCTTCTTGCCCTCATGCAAGGCCGGGGTTGTTGTGTCTCACAAAGCGTGGCCTTCTCCTCCTGCGCCTCCTCCTGTTCCATCACGTCTGCTGCTGCTGGGTTAGCGTTGCCGCGTGGTCCCTGTTTATTGAACCACTTATCTTTATTACATTTATGACTGCATGGCGGTACAAAGCATGCTATCCGCACGCTTCTTGCCCTCATGCAAGGCCTGGGTTGTTGTGTCTCACAAAGCGTGGCCTTCTCCTCCTGCGCCTGCTCCTGTTCCATCACGTCTGCTGCTGCTGGGTTAGCGTTGCCGCGTGGTCCCTGTTTATTGAACCACTTATCTTTATTACATTTATGACTGCATGGCGGTACAAAGCCTGCTATCCGCACGCTTCTTGCCCTCATGCAAGGCCGGGGTTGTTGTGTCTCACAAAGCGTGGCCTTCTTCTCCTCCTGCGCCACCCTCCTCCTGTTCCATCACGTGTGCTGCTGCTGGGTTAGCGTTACCGGTCCCTTTTCCTGGAACCTCTTATATGTATTACATTTATGACTGCATGCCGACAAAAAACATGTTACCTGTGCAAAGAAAACAGACATTTCCCGCATTTAAAAGACAGTTTTCCCTTTGAAACTTTAAAATCGATTTTCTCAAAAACTATAAGCTCTTTTTGCTAATTTTTTTTTCCTCTTGTACCCACTCCCAAGGTGCACATACCCTGTAAATTTGGGGTATGTAGCATGCAAGGAGGCTTTACAAACCACAAAAGTTCGGGTCCCCATTGACTTCCATTATGTTCGGAGTTCGGGTCGAACACCCGAACATCGCGGCCATGTTCGGCCTGTTCGGCCCGAACCCGAACATCTAGATGTTCGCCCAACACTACTGCTCACTAAGCCAGCCTGGTTCACTTTGACTATTACGTCGCCTGCAGCCACACATTTTACACCTACAGTGGGCTGCTGTGTACTGCCCTTCTGCTGTCTGTCTGTGTTTCCCACTGCCAGGGTACACAGAATTACCTTCTTCTGCTGCCACTCTGCCACCAGCTATTACGTCAAACAATAGCTATATTGGTTGTAAAACCAAAAACCAAAAAACCATAAAAAAAAAAAAAAGGTTTAATTTTTCTGAGGTGCCCGGGTTGAAAACTGTGTTGTCCCAGTTGTGTATTGGACACAATGTGGGCTGCACGACCGCTGTCTGGGACCTCCTGTTGTGTTTATTTACAGCCCTGGTATCACCGCTAGGTACCAGGGCTATTATGTCACGCTGCCTACCTGCTGCCACACTCACACTGCTCCTCCATACCTCCTCCTGCTGCTGCTGCTGCTGCTGTCTGTCTGTGTTTCCCACTGCCAGGGTACACAGATGATTTACCTTCTGCTGCCACTCTGCCACCAGCTATTACGTCAAACAATAGCTGCTCGCCTACTCCTCCATTCCTCCTCCTGCTGCTGCTGTCTGTCTGTGTTTCCCACTGCCAGGGTACACAGAATTACCTTCTTCTGCTGCCACTCTGCCACCAGCTATTACGTCAAACAATAGCTATATTGGTTGCAAAACCAAAACCAAACAAACCATTAAAAAAAAAAAAGGTTTAATTTTTCTGAGGTGCCCGGGTTGAAAACTGTGTTGTCCCAGTTGTGTATTGGACACAATGTGGGCTGCACGACCGCTGTCTGGGACCTCCTGTTGTGTTTATTTACAGCCCTGGTATCACCGCTAGGTACCAGGGCTATTATGTCACGCTGCCTACCTGCTGCCACACTCACACTACTCCTCCATACCTCCTCCTGCTGCTGCTGCTGCTGTCTGTCTGTGTTTCCCACTGCCAGGGTACACTACACAGATGATTTACCTTCTGCTGCCACTCTGCCACCAGCTATTACGTCAAACAATAGCTGCTCACATTACTCCTCCATTCCTCCTGCTGCTGTTGCTGTCTGTCTGTGTTTCCCACTGCCAGGGTACACAGAATTACCTTCTGCTGCCACTCTGCCACCAGCTATTACGTCAAACAATAGCTATATTGGTTGCAAAACCAAAACCAAACAAACCATTAAAAAAAAAAAAGGTTTAATTTTTCTGAGGTGCCCGGGTTGAAAACTGTGTTGTCCCAGTTGTGTATTGGACACAATGTGGGCTGCACGACCGCTGTCTGGGACCTCCTGTTGTGTTTATTTACAGCCCTGGTATCACCGCTAGGTACCAGGGCTATTATGTCACGGCGAGCTGCCTGCCTCATTGACTGCCTGCTGCCACACACTCATCCTCCTCCTCCTGCTGCTGAATTTACCTCCTGCTGTCTTTGTGTTTCCACTGCCAGGGAGCACATACAATGGCGCTTCCAACATGCGTGCGCCCACCAGCTATTTGTTACGCTCAAAAATAGCTGCATTTCTTTAAAAAAAATTGAAAAGAGAAATACGTGAAGAAGAAGAAGACGATATTGAAAAAGAAGGAGAAGATGAAGATGAAGAAGAAGATGAAGAAGAAGATGAAGAAGATGATGAAGAAGAAGATGAAAAAGAAGATGAAGAAGATGAAGAAGATGAAGAAGAAGAAGATGAAGAAGAAGAAGATGAAGAAGAAGAAGATGAAGAAGATGATGAAGAAGATGAAGAAGAAGAAGAAGAAGAAGAAGAAGATGAAGAAGAAGAAGAAGAAGATGATGAAGAAGAAGAAGATGAAGAAGAAGAAGAAGATGAAGAAGAAGAAGATGAAGAAGATGAAGATGAAGAAGAAGAAGAAGATGAAGAAGATGAAGAAGAAGATGATGAAGAAGAAGAAGAAGAAGATGATGAAGAAGAAGAAGAAGATGATGAAGAAGAAGAAGAAGAAGAAGAAGACAATATAGAAGAAGAAGAAGACGATATAGAAGAAGAAGATCTAGAAGAAGAAGAAGAAAGATAAAGAAGAAGAAGAACAAGTATATACAGTAACACTACTGAACAAAATTAAGGACACAACTTCTCTTTCCACATTTTTTTTTAAAGGAACATCCCCACATAATCACTTGCTGTTGTTACTTGGAAAAAAAGATGTTTCTTGCATCATTCACCCTCAAAACAAGTGTTGGAAGCTATTTAAGGCCAATTCGAATAGTCAGCTCGAATAGTGAGCTCGAATACCGACTCGAATAGTGAGCTCGAAGTCCGAGGTCGAATCGAATAGTAAAAATTATTCGACTCGAATATTCGACTGACCTCGAATAATTTACTATTCGAATTCGACCTAACTCGAATTTTGAAAAGGGGTATTTGAGCATCACTAGGCCACACTATCTATGGTGCAATGTGAATGAAGTGCTTCCAATATTTCAGAGTCGATGCAGACTATGCAGTGAATTGTTGAGGGATACTGCTTGGCACGCAATTGCATTGAAGTCAATGGCACTGAAGTCAATGGCACTGCAACAACCTATGTAGATTGTTGCCGTAGCGGTGCGGTGCGCATGCGCTGAGCATTCAAAAATCAGTGACCCACTTTCTGTCCAATGGGGAGCACATCTCTGAGTGAGGGGCAGCGCTTGGCATGAAATGGTGCAGTGTGATTGTCCTGTGGTGGGACAATCTCACCACACCATGTGAGAAACTAGCCTTAAAGTCAGCCCATTGACCTGGAATTTACAAATTATCTTTGGTAAAAATTTGATCAGGTGCTCTAACTGAAGTTTAACTGGATTAGCTGCATCTTTGTTTCAAGTGTGTGATTCAGACACTACTGCAGTGAAAGAGATCAGTAGGACAGCCAGGCAACTTGTATTGTTTAAAAGGAAATAAATATGGCAGCCTCCATATACAGTACCTCTCACTTCAGATTTACTTTAATGCTAAACCCCCTTCCCTAAACATACCCTTATCTATAAGCCTTACCCTTAACCCCCCTCCCAAAGTCCCTCCTTAACCTTCCCCTGGCGTTTTGATTATTTCCGGATTTATGGTCTAAAACAGGCATGGGCAAACTCGGCCCTCCAGCTGTTACGGAACTACAAGTCCCACAATGCATTGCAGGAGTCTGACAGCCACAGTCATGACTCATAAAGGCAAATGCAATGTGGGACTTGTAGTTTCGTAACAGCTGGAGGGCCGAGTTTGCCCATGCCTGGTCTAAAAGCTGTGCAATTTTTTTCACATGCTTTTAGACCCTAAAAACAAGAAAAAAAACATACCACAGAGAGGTCTGCAGCAGCTTCTGCACTCCCTGAGACGCAGGATTACCACCCTGAGCTGCGGATTTCTGTCCCAAGCTTGATTCAGGGATTACCGCTAAGGATGTTAACACATTAACATTGACCTCCTCTCCCTTACTACCACTTATATATTTCCCCCACCCTATTATCTTAACCTCAATATCCATAGCTCAGCTAGATCATAGCCAAGCCCCATCGTTGGTACAGTGAAAGCCAATACTCACCTACACTGCAGCCGAGCACCGGCTATTGGATAAACAAACATTGGTGCCCAAAATAGGCACCTGGTACACCACACCATAGCTGCACAGATACATTGCAGTCTATGTCAGCGCCTTCAGTAGTTGACAGGCTGCAATCGACTGAGCTGATCCACCAATGAAGGGCTAACACAGTACAGCAGTTGGAGTTGGTCCCCGGTATGGGGCACCAGTGCAGATGCAATATCAACATCCCCCTTGATATTGGAGCTTGTAAACATTTTTGCAGTACATAAAGATAAAATCCATTAGTGACTCCAGCTTATTTTTTTTTGGGGGGGGGGGGGTGGGGGGGGGGTATAGGTAACGAAGGGAGCACGATAGTTGGCTGGTGGGGCCCATTTGGATGATTAAAATCAATATTTGTATGGCAAGTTTTAGATATTTGTTGCCTCAGGTGATAAATATAAGGCGATCTAGTTCAGCAATTAATTTCTTTACAAATATAAAGGTGGCCATACATCAGGCGACTTGGTCTGCAGTCGACCATCAAATTCAATTATTATAATCTAATTGGATGAAAATCTGTGCCGCCAAGTGCATGCCTGACCGACAATGTGACCAATTTCAGGATGAAAATTGGTTGCATTCTACAAGATGTTGCTCAATCAGGTGTGTGGCGGTAACGGCGGGCAATTTCTAGACAATTGACGAGCGCTATGAAACCCCTGACGCTGTCCTCTCTAATGTAAGTGTCCCCCTGTACCCCGTGTAAATGTATACTTTACCTCTCCACGGCCTCTGCTTGTTCCTCGCTGCCTTCTGTCTCTGCATACACGCACACCCCATGTGGTTTCCTAGTAAGGGCGAGCAAGTGACGTCACACATGCGCGCCCTTACTAGGAAACCACGTGGGGCACGCATGTATGCAGAGAAGGAATGCTGGAAGCCAGCGGGGAACAAGCGGAGGCCGCGTAGTGGTAATGTATACATTTACGGGCATGGGGGACAGAGGCACAGCGGCGGATTCCTGAGAGATTTCATGCCGAAGTTGATCTGTGGTGTATGGGCAGCTGACATATCTCTCTCTTATCAGGTTCGATAAGAGAGAGATGTGTCTTTTGGTTGAATCTGCCCATACATCGCTAGATGTATGGGCACCTTAAGTGTCATCCAGATACATTCATTACAAGGGTTCTTGCAAGGATTGTGAGGTATTTTTGTCAAATAGATACGACTCTTGTTTTACTTAATGCCTATGTAGACTATGTAGGCTGACATGGAGAGTTTTTTGCAGACACTATCCTGTTCACTGTATGCTGCTGGAGCCTGGATATGGTTAACTGTACGTTACTGAGCAGGTAGGGGGGCACTAAGGGGGGCACAGTGATTCACAGGGGAAGCCAGTGTCCCTGTGTGCCCCAGTTTAGTGCTGCCCATGATGATTTCAGAAGTATTTTTTGTATTTCTTTGAGAAAGCCAAAGAGATACTTTAACACCGGCTAGTAAAAAATACTTACATTAAGTTGATCACATTCTCATGTACATCTAAAATACATTAAAAAGAAACTAGAGTCCCTTGAAGTTTTGCAGTTCTGTATTTTGTGCTGGAGGCACCATCTTCTATCATCTTATTCCACACACGTAGTCACAGCAGCTGCATCACCTCCTTTGACTGGAAGAGAGGACACTAGTTACTGCAGAGCACAAATATCTGATACTTGGGCAATCACAAAATAAGTATTTACAAGCTAGACTCAGCCAAAGCATGGCCTGTGTGGAATAATTACAAGACTGTTAAAAAGAATGCAGCATCGACCTTCCTTGTTGTCTCCCTACCAGAGTCTTCATGCTGGTAGCAATGGCTTATTTTCTCAAGTTAATATCAGAATACCGCAGGACAAAATAATAGATTTGTTGTTTTCATTTTTTATGTCTTTTCCAAATGAGAACGACCCAGTAAATATGGATGATTTACTGACTGATTGGTTGATTTGCAGAATCTCATTATCTTGGCCATTATAAATGTAGCAGGTTAGTGTGGTAAATAGCATGTGCAAATGTACATTCTGCCCATGAAGTACTGAGGATTGAATTTTTTCCCCCTCTTTATATGGATATGTGAGTGAGTGGAAGTGTCACAACTCGTATTTTCGTAAAGATGAATTTTAAGTGTAAAGGGTAAAAAATAAATAAATACATTGCAAAGTGAGAAGTTGTTTGATCCACAATCAGCCTGCACTTCATCATCTTTACTACTGGCATACATGAAAAAAACAGACAGCACCAACTGCCATAATCTATAACCACACCCCCTAACAATACGATAGCCTAAAAGTTTTTTTTTTGTTTTTTTTTTAATAGATATACTGTCCATATGCACAGATGGCCAGATTTATCAAAGCATTACCAACAGTTTTTTAATCATCATAAACAGTTCTAACCAGCAGGGGGTGTGGCCAGAAAGGTGACTAAGCATAAGAATGCATTCTTCTGTGAACTTCTGTAGGGATAACAGTGGTGCCTGGATGAGTGAATCTGTGAATGCCGTTGTTTGAACATTTGCATGAGAGAGTGCGAAGGGTTAATACATTTTTTGCTGTTTTCTGGCCACACCCCCTTCAGCACCTCCCTTTTCTTAATAACTTATTTAATGTCCTAACTAGAGGCGATGTGCCTGGATATATGTGTTTTTTTTCTTGTTATTGACCGCTGTGGCTAGGGTTTTAATTCAGTGCACTCCCTCCTTCCCCTGTATGTGTTTTTTGTCAGCATGCGCACAGCTTATGCTGGTGTATGTGCATGGTGCGCATGGATAGTTGGATACATTACGTTAGCTCCCTTGTGCAATTGGTAAGATCTGTCCCAGCAGAGGACATCAGGATGTGTGCTCCTAATCCCTAGATAGGTTTGATGCAATGAATGTTTGCATGTCTGCACTATGCATGTTACAGGGCCACAGTTAGGACACCTACATTTACCTGTGCAGAGTAGGTAACTAAGCATAAGAATGCATTCTTCTGTGAACTAAGACCCAGGCTTTTAAAGGGGAACTGAAGTAAGAGGTATACGGAGACTGCCATATTTATTTTAATCAATACCAGTTGCCTGGCAGCCCTGCTGGCCTATTTCTCTGCAGTAGTATCCGAATAACACCAGAAACAAGCATGCAGCTAGTCTTGTCAGATCTTACATTAATGTCAGAAACACCTGATCTGCTGCATGCTTGTTCAGGGGCTATGGCTAATAGTATTAGAGGCAGAGGATCAGCAGGTGGGCCTGGCAACTGGCATTGCTTAGATGGAAATAAATATGGCAGCCTCCATATCCCTCTCACTTCAGTTGTCCTTTAACTTAGCTGTATGGATGACAGTGGTGCCTGGATGAGTGAATCTGTGAATAGAAATGGACCGAACATCCGATTTTAGGTTCGTGAACCGGGTTCGCGAACTTCCGCAAAAGTTCGGTCCACGCGAACTTTCGCAAATCACAATAGACTTCAATGGGAGGTGACCTTGGAAAACTAGAAACACTTATGCTGGCCAGAAAAGTGATGGAAAAGATGTTTCAAGGGGTCTAACATTTGAGTTTTTGCATGGATGAGTGGGATACATGCCAAAAGTCCCAGGGAAAAATCTGGATTTGACGCAAAGCAGCGTTTTAAGGGCAGAAATCACATTGAATGCTAAAATGCAGGCCTAAAGTGCTTTAAAACATCTTCCATGTGTACACATCAATCAGGGAGTGTAATTAGAGTACTGCTTAACACTGAGACACCAAACTCACTGTGTAACACACCGCAAAAAGCTGTTTGTGTTGTGAAGGCCATGCTGGACTGGTGCGCACCATGGCGAGAGTGCAGGCGATAGCGGTTTTCAAGCCTATATGGTCGCCAGGCTGAGGTAGCTCAATGACAGAACAACAGTGATTGTCCAACTTCTTAAGGTAGTTGTCCCTACGCTGGTCTTGGTCTTTCCACGGCTAAATTTTGGGGGTTGATGGCACGTGCCTTCTTCTGAACACTCTACTTTGGTCGAGGGCCACATGAAATCACGACAGCACGACCTCGAACAGACCTGCCAGGTGGCCTGCCTCTGGCTCTGCCTTTTGTTTTGTCCATATTGGGGGGGATGAAGTGAAAGGTATGCACTGACATGACTAATACAATGTACGGTTACACAGGTGCAGTGAACAGGTATCCAGTGACTGCTGGTTCAACAATGTGCGGTACACAGGTGCAGTGAACAGATTGCAGTGACTGGTATTACAAATGTGCAGCTACCTGTCACACACACACACACAGGTACCCTGCCTGAACAGGTGGAATGACTGGTGGTATTAACAATGCCTGCGCTCACGTAGGTATATGTAGGTAGGTAGAAGCACTGAACAGTGAACAGGCGCAGTGACTGGGATTACAAATGTGCAGCTGATTGTCACACACACAGGTAGTCACTGAATGTGATGGGTCTGGCAGTGGCACAGTAGGAATTAAGGTGCCAAAGGCCAGCTGCAACTGACTGACAGGGCTGTATATAATGCTAGTGGGCCACACGCAAAAAAAACAAAAATAGATCACAATAACAAGATTAGCTCTCAAAAGAGCTGTTGAGGGGTGCTTTTTTTTTAGCAATAAGGATCAGCAAGGAGCAAGCTAACAAGCCTACAAGGGCCTAACTAAGCTTTCCCTATGTGAGTCTGCAGCAGCTCCCTCTTCTCTAATTAGTGCAGGCACACGAGTGAGTCCAATGCCTGACACTGCCTGCCTTTTATAAGGGGGGCTCCAGGAGGGAGTTTAGCCTGATTGGATACAATGTGCCTGCTAAATGTGATAGAGAGGGTTAAAGTTGACCCTAGTGATGCACTATGGGGGCAAATCGAACTTGAGCAAAAGTTCACGGTTCTCCGTAAATGTGAACCATGGAAGTTCGCCGGGAACCGTTCGCCCGCGAACAGTTCGGGCCATCTCTATCTGTGAATGCATTTGTTTGAACATTTGCATGTGAGAGTGCAAAGGGTTAATAGATCTTATACTATGCCAGTCATCTGCAGGCACATATCTTGTTATTGTATATCATTAAATAAACAGCACCCAGATGTTGCCTTTTAATTCGTTGTTTAAGGCGGAGCATAGACTGAACTCAGCAGTATTCAGTAACAAACCAGGGGCAAACACAGGATTTTCAAGGGGGGGGGGGGATCCTGAAAGGTCCCCCTCAGCCTGGCACAATACAGTATAATAATATGGTAGGACATCACGCTGGGTACATATAATGCAAATTCCCGTCCGACTGACAGATCGACAACTCAGGAGCAGTTTGGATACAGATAATAATGAGGACCGTCAACATTGGTAATAAAGGGGAAAGTGTTATGATCGCTTCTGTAGCGTTTACTGCTGACTGCACTGGTATTGCAAACCAAGCAGTTCTAATGTCATTACATGCATTTGCTTGCATAGTTTGGTTTGCACTTAAACTAGTTGCTGATTCCATCTGCAGTCGCTCTGAAGTTTATGACAGTTTAATATGCTTTTGTGTAAACAAACATTGTCTGCTGCAGTGGAGGGGCGGTCCCTTTCCTGCAGGCTGCATATCATTGTCTGCCTTTTCCTGCTATCAGCCTGTGATTAATTACCATTCACTTGTGTGGGAATCTGCAGGTCTGCTCCCATTGGATGACCTCAGTATAAAGAACTGCTTCCTGCAATGCCTCATGGGCTATCATAGTTTCAGACTCTATCTGTTACTCTGCTCGTGCCCCACCTCGTTCCTGGTCCGTGTGGACTGCGCTGACTCCTGCGAAGGGGTCAGCGAGTCCTCCTAGTTCTGCTCTTGTTCTAGAAGTTGCTACTTGCTTGTCTTGTGTCATATATTGGTTCATCGCCAATATATACGCATACTTGCGCATTTTGTTATTTTCCTTGTATTCGTGTTACGTTAATATATCAGTGTCGCTGATATATACGTACACGAACTGTTTATTTCCTGTGTTCAGCTAGTCAGTTTTCCAGCACGTTTTGGTAGTTTGCGCGTATCGTGAACACCCGTGCTGAGCTAGTTATCCTGTTCCTGGTCCTGTTTGTGGATTGCGTTCATCTCTGCGAAGAGATAACGAATCCTTCTGAATCCTGTTCCTGGTCCTGTTTGTGGATTGCGTTCATCTCTGCGAAGAGATAGCGAATCCTTCTGAGTCCTGTTCCCTGTATTACTTCAGTCTTAGTCAGAGTTCCTGCTTATGTCATATATCGGTTCATTGCCAATATATACATATGTTAGTCAGACGTTACGAATAGTTTCATTGATAGCTGTAATTGTAATACGCTAGGAAAACATACTTATTGTATATTTATCTGTGTTACGTTCATCTATCTCGATCCTGCTATTTCCTGTCTCTCCTGTCCTGTCTTTGTGAGGCACGCCATCGCCGCAACGCATTGGCTGCCTCATTCCAGTCTGTCTGGTTTTGGACGCTTGCTGTCGCTAAGTAATCGCTAGCTAGCAAGCGTTCATTCTGTCTACCTGTCCTGATCTCCTCAGTCCTGGTTTATGCGCTCAGCGCTACCTTGCGCTGAGACGTTATTACGAAAGTGTTTGTGGCTGTTCAGATCTGCACCGGCTCTGTGCACCACAATCTCCTATTGGAGTCAGTCCTCTCCTCCACTAAACTGGGGATATCCTGATCCCTTGTGCTGGTGTGTGTACCTCCTTCACGTCAGCCTATGTGTTGTATGCTGACTGTGGAGATTACACCCCCAAACGTAACAGAAAGTGAACCATTCACACAGCAGGGGCATAGGGCTGTGCTCATACCTGACTCTGTTAAGTTCCCCAGAGCTGCTCCATGCTCTGTACACATGCTGCTGCTCCATGCTTTGTACACACGCTGCTGCTTCATGCTCTGTACACACGCTGCTACTCCATGCTCTGTACACACACTGCTGCTCCATGCTCTGTACACACACTGCTGCTCCATGCTCTGTACACACGCTGCTGCTCCATGCTCTGTACACAGGCTGCTGCTCCATGCTCTGTACACACACTGCGGCTCCATGCTCTGTACACACGCTGCTGCTTCATGCTTTGTACACACGCTGCTGCTCCATGCTCTGTACACACACTGCTGCTCCATGCTCTGTACACACACTGCTGCTTCGTGCTCTGTACACATGCTGCTGCTCCATGCTGTGTACACACGCTGCTGCCCCATGCTCTGTGTACACACCGCTGCTCCATGCTCTGTACACATGCTGCTGCTCCATGCTCTGTACACATGCTGCTGCTCCATCCAAAGTCAACTGTAGCAAGGAAAGAAAGAGGCAGTGCTGTGAGCTGCGGGATGCCTGCAGATATTCTGGGGTCACAACTTTTGCCTGTCTCCAGACACTGCATCGGACCTGGTCTGAGAGGGGGATTCTGGGCAGCTGTAATCCCCCCTGTGTTTGCCTATGCAAACATCTGTGATAAAGCAACCGTTCTGAAGTGGCTCCTCACTAGGTGCTTTAAAATGATTTTTTATACATCAGCTAGACTTCAAAGTATACACAGATACAAGAAAGCACTTGCAGAGGAAATATTTGTACACAGAGTTAGGATTCAAGCATTTTGATTGTAGCATCCCTCAGTGTCATTTGCCTCTTCACCCAGCCGCCAGTTTTATGCACTCCCATGATTCTTGCATCCATCACAATCTTCTCATTTTCCGCACATGACTTTTATGAATTGGGCTTTTCCTCGTGTAAGAGTTAAGTGAAATATTCAGGTCTTTAAAAGATAACATTATTTTGTGATGCTTAGAGCATTACCACAGATTAGATTCAATGTGGAAAGTTATTGCCTTCTGGAGCATAAAAGTGTTTTACACCTCAGCCGGTCTCCTTGCCGAGGAGCGAGCTGCATCTGAAAATGGGGTTTTTGAAGTGCGTATTTCACTCACTCTGACAGGAACCTACCTCTGCTGCCTTGGCGACAAGTCTGAGCTCCGAGCATTTGAGGAGTAAATGCTCAGAGAACAGGGCATTTAAGATTTAAAGTCAGTTATCATGTCATATAATGTAAATCTGGCATCAGTTTGTTTTTTGCTCAGAACCGCTGGGTGGTTGCCCCGGCTTGTAAATTACTTGTTGTCGACATTCAGTCTTCCTCAAAATTCTCCAGGCTCCGATGTCTAGAGAACAGAGAGAGCTTATTTCCCCGGTGCTGGCTTGTAGCTTGACTGAGAACCTCAGGCTAAATGCAAGATTCAGCAATATAGAAGTAATATGGAATGTGCAATGCCTGTGTCTTCTTTCATTTGTGGATGTAAGTTACATACAGACACTGCCATTATGCCTGTGTTGTCTTTTCATTTTTGGTCTTAGGTGATGTAGAAATGCTAGATTTGTAGAAACTCTATTGTGGGAGGTGCCCGATGCAAGTAGTATGACAATATCTGAAGTAAATATTAGTTAATGTAAGGTTTAGGTAAGATTAACCACTTTGACCTCCTGGACATAGACCTACGTCAAGGAGGACATGTGCGCTCCCGCGCGCTCCCGGCCGCGGATCGTTAGCCCAGGAAGCAATGAATCGGGCCATGGTGCCCGATCACTGATTCCTCTCCCCCGCAGAAAAAGTGACAGCTTCTCTCGGAAGCCTTGCTTTTTCTGCCTCCTACATCCCTCTAAGTGTACATGTTACGCTTAGAGTGTTGTCATGTTTGTTTACTCAAGGTTGCCATCTCGTGGCCAAAAAGTAAAACTACATCTAAATGTAAAAAAAAATAAAAAATCAACACATATTTACATAAAAAAATTACTGTTTACTTCCCACCCTCCCAAAAATACCCACATAAAATGTTTAATAATAATAAAAAAATTACAATAAAAAAACACATGAATATTTACCTAAGGGTCTAAACTTTTTATATATCTATGTAAAGATGAAATATTTTTATTTATTTATTTTTTATTATAAGCTTGTAAATAGTGATGGATGCAAAACGGAAAAATGCACTTTTATTTCCAAATAAAATATTGTCGCCATACATTGTGATAGGGACATAATTTAAATGGTGTAATAACCGGGACAAATGGGCAAATACAATACATGGGTTTTAATTATGGAGGCATGTATTATTTTAAAACTATGATGGCCGAAAACTGAGAAATAATGAATTTTTTCAGTTTTTTCTTATTCTTACTGTTAAAATGCATTTACAGTAAGGTAGCACTTAGCAAAATGTACCACCCAAAGAAAGCCTAATTGGTGACGGAAAAAACAAGATATAGATCAGTTCATTGTGATAAGTAGTGATAAAGTTATAGGCTGATGAATGGGAGGTGAACATTGCTCAGATGCATAAAGTGAAAACGACTGAGGGCTTAAGTGGTTAAATAAAGATGGGTCGGCCTACCTCAATGGCTAAGACTCAGCATCAATTGAACAAAAACTTTACTAAGCACTAGGACAACGCATTTCAGGGTTGATAGCCGCTTCATCAGATTAAGAGTGCCAGCATTCGATGGGGCCAGGGGCGCCTTAGAAAAAACTGTTATGCTAGATTTGTGTCACCTGTGACAGCGGTCAATGATGAAATGTACCATCAGCAGGGGCGTAGCAATAGGGGGTGCAGAGGTAGCGACCGCATCGGGGCCCTTGGGCCAGAGGGGCCCCGAAGGGCTCTCCCTCATCTACATTATTACCTCTCTATTGGTCCTGTGCTCATAATAATCATTTCTATAGATGCTGTGAATAGTAGTAATCACTAACAAACTGTTTCCCAGCCTCTTCTTGCACCTCTGACACTGTAGTTGCCATTGGCAGGTTTTGGCATGCCGTATCAATTGTTATGTATAGAGTGCTTGGGGGCCCCATGTAAAACTTGCATCGGGGCCCACAGCTCCTTAGCTACGCCACTGACCATCAGTGTAGCTGTCTCACAGGGTTATTAAGTACTGGTGTTTGAATTCAGGTTATTGAAATTTGGAAACCAAAATTTGCCTATCACCTTACTTCTGCACCCAGAAATGTAGACAGGTTCAGGGGGTGTTTATTTATTTGTGCTGCACATGCAGCGCAATATGAGGCACAAATAAGTGAACTGACCCTGACTACATTTCTAGGTGCTGCAGCATGGTGATTAGCGTATTTGGGTTTCCTATTTTCAAAAACTACCATTTAGGGCTCTTTCACATCACAGAACGGATGCACAAACTAATTTCGTGCACGCGTTATGACCTGCGGTGTGAATGTCGGGAAGTTGCTGTGCGACGCTGATTAGCAGCGATGGTTCTTATTCTCCCGATGAGAAAAACCAGCGGCTGGAGGTTAAAAAACTCCCCAATGCGTTACAACGTTGCCGTTATTCTCCTAATGCCTATCCTAACCCTTCATCTAATGTGAAAGTTAACATGAAAGTCAAATAGACTTTCATGTTACCTTTCTAAATGCAATCTAGGAGTGATCCGTCAAAATGCACAGATTCGTTCCTAGTGTGAAAGAGCACTTAGGCCTCTTTTACACTTGCCTTGCAAGTGTGCATTGCCTTACCCTGTTTTACCCCAGGGTAACGGAACAACAATGCAAGGCAATAGGGCCTAGCACACTCGGGGCTTGATTCACTAAACCGTGATAAGACAAATATCACACCTCATCAAAGATATCACTCGCTATGCTACTCTGATAAGGCGTGTTAACTTTGATAACGTGTGATAACTTTTGATAACGTGTGATAGCTTTGATAAGGTGTGATATTTGTCTTACCACGGTTTAGTGAATCAAGCCCATACAGTGTCACGTTGTGCCAGCACCCAGCAGTGCCTTATCGGCCACTTAGCCGACACAAAATCAACAATGCATTACTGTTGGACTTCTGCGGCAGCGGAAGCAATGAAAGTCAATGGGAAAAGCAGAAATTTTAAATATGTTGGTGGCGGCGGTGTGGCGCTCATGTGTGGAACAATAAGAATACAACAGGGAAACCCTCGAATCCCAGTGACGTACTTATTTTCCTTCACAGCAGCACGCCCCGTGACTGCTGTGAAGAGGCAGAAGAAGGTGAATGGCTTCCTGTAGCGGCAATGTGTATCACCGTTACCAGGGAAACCGCTCTCATGCTTCCTTCCTCATTACAGCAGCTACGGGGCGTGCTGCTGTGAAGGGAAATAACAAGCATGGAGGAGAGGGGAATATAAGAGAGGAAGCGGCCGCCAGCTAAGGAAGGTAACACGAGTGGCAGCCGCGGAGGGGGAGCGGGGGAATGTGTATACTGGGGTTACTAAAGTACCCATATTAGGGCACTGTACTATCTATATTGGGGCACAATACTACCCATACTGGGGCACTATACTAGCTATACTGGGGTAGTATATACTACCCACACTCGGACACTAAACTAGCTATACTGGGGCACTATACTACCCATACTGGGGCACTTTACTACCCATACTGGGGCAGCTATACTAGGGCACTATACTAGCTATACTGGGGCACTAAACTAGCTATACTGGGGCAACTATTCTAGCTATACTGGGGTAACTATACTAGCTATACTGGGCTCAACTAAACTCCCTATACTGGGGCAGCTATGCTACTGAACCCGACCCCCCCCCCCCCATAACCTGCCATGCACGACACTATTCCCCCCTACCCCCATCAGTCCCCAGAGAAAAGTTTGGTCGGATAGCGGAAAAAGGTTGGGGACCCCTACTGTAACCTACTGGACAGAGGAGGCTACAGGAGGGGCAGGGCCTATGCGTGCATACATGTTATAAATATGTCTGGAAAAAAAGGCACAGGAGATTGCCTTTAGTAATATATAACATTACTGATATTCTACTACTTAATTCCAATAGTAAATATTAGTAATCTTTACCAGTATAAATTACTATGATTTAACCTAACCCTAAACTCACAAAGAATCCTCTCTCTACAAATGCCTAACCCTTTACCCTCCCTCTACCCATGCCTAATTCTTAACACCCCTGGTGGTGCCTAACCCTAACCCCAATTAGTGAATGGCAGTTGTTCTGTCCAACTGCCAAAAAATGTGTAGCAAGCAGGGAAGCTGGCCAGCATCATTGTTTAAATCCTTTTTAGGGAATATCTTTATAAAGAATAAAAGCCTTGCTGAGAATCCCCTATGAAGAGATGGACTAGTCCAAAGCCTGTCACTTCTGATTTCTACTACCTACTGTAAGTGACAGGAGTATAGGAGAAAAGTAATGTATGGCTCATTTTACTCTGGAAAAAGTACTTCTTATTTGTCTATTTGCACATATTTTAAATTTTACAATTTTTCGCCATAGTGCCCCTTTAATTTTACTACCCCAGCAATGACACCGTTCTCATGGACTAACTCAGACTTGTTTTTCTGGGTCTCTGTAAAACGCATTTTATACCCTGATTGCATTTATAACCTTGTGCTATGTTGTATAACCGTTTGCTACCTCTGTCTGTCACCCCTTGTTGCAATGTATGTATCCCTATTTATTGTCCAGCGCAGCGTAATATGTTGGCGCTTTATAAATACAATTAATAATTATAATAACTACAGAGATGATAACTTAAGGACTGGAGTAGTAACTTTACATTCTCACTCTAAAAGCGTATCAGAAAACATCAGTTAGGACAGGTTTTTTATGATGTGGATTGATGTATTCTGATTGCTTTATTAACATTAGCATGATGTTAGTAAATTGTAGCCAATGTCTTTTTAAAAAGTAGGAATGTAAAGGTTTTGTCCACTTCCTTTTAAGACATTTTAGATAGGGATGAGCTTTTTATTTTCACTATTTCCATATTGAATTTTGCGTTTTGTAAAAATGCAATGGAGTTTTCTCAATTTACACATTCTATGAAAAATAAGAACTTTTCTTGAAAATGCCCTTCTCCTTCTCATGCCCGTTGATTTCAATGCATTTGGTGAAAATGAGCTCGCCCATAGTTATGTATTTTCACAAGTATTCTCAATTGTAATCAGATATACAGTATGTTTAGTGTAAGCAATTTCACTATGTGCATGTATGTAAAAGTCTGATATCATATAAATGTGAAATGTAATGGAAATCTGATAATTCTATTGTACAGTATATTACAGTTACTAGCAAAGCTGGGTTTATACTCTTTGTGCCCCTACGTCAAGTATGTTGTGTCTCCCCTTTCTTGTGTAGCAGCGCTCCTGCTATTCCATGTGTAGCCCCCTCTTCCATGTGTTACATCCCTGTACTGCAGCTCCTTCTCTTTCATGTATATCTCCCTTTCAGCATCAGCCTTCCTTTTTCACGAGTTGCTCCTTATTTGCAGCCTTTTCTTTCAAATGTAGCAACCCCTATTTCACATCCAGGTGCCCACTTAGGCTGCAGCCACCTAAGGCCTGGGCCTTTGTGGCCTTTCCAGAAATCCATGCCTGGTAACTAAATAAAAATATTGAAACAGAAATCATGGCCACAGTATACGGTTTGGCATCCAGGAGGACCCACCAGCTTTTCTATCTCTCTGTTTGGGCTTGATATAACATGCCTTATCAGAGTTACCACTCCTTATACAAGTTAACACGCCTTATCAGAGTAGCAAACAAACTTATGCCTGCTAATTGGCAATGACGAGAGCTCCACTCGTCCTGTCCTGAGCCCCTGCAGGTCCAATAACTCTAACCACTTTCTCCACTGCTACAGTATATCTACATCATCTGTGACACCCTCCAAGCCACCATGACGTAGATATACTGACTGCTGTGCGCGATCGGGTGCGCTTTAGAGCGCACCCCCTGGCACTTTCAGCTGCATTACTAACTGGTAAATGGGAACATTTCTCTTGTAGCCAATTAGTCCACCCCCCTTCCATGAACTATTGCTGCAGTAGTCAACTACAGCGATCCTTCATCTGTCCCCCTCCATGCAGAAAAAAACTCCAGCAAGCAGCCTCACTCACCTTACCTCATTCCTGTGACTATCCTGAAGCCCGAGCCTCTGTTCCCCGCTCTGCAATCAGCCGTGTATTGACGACTACCCGAGTCCCGGATTGATGACGTCATCAAACCGGGACCCGGGTAACCGGCATTACAAGGCTGACTGCAGAGCGGGGATCGGAGGCTCAGACTTCATGATACTCGCTGGAATGAGGTAAGGTGAGTGAGGCTGCTTGCTGGAGGATTTTTTTAATGATTTGTGCAAGAAGGGGGCTGGCCGATTGGGGGGGGGGGCATCTGGCTATCAATAATGGGGGGCGGGGGGTAGGATATGTAAAAGGGTCGTACATATTTACTGGGGGGCATCTGATTAACTAAGGGGAGGGGGGATTTAATAATTTGGCACATCTGGGCACTTGGGAGGCCATAACCTAATACTAGGGGCACATTTGGCTATAATGGGGGGGGCAGCGGTAATCCTGGGGGTACATCTGGTTATAATGGGGTAATCCTGATACCGGAGGACACATCTGGCTATAAAGAGGAGCATTATTCCTGGGGGTGCATCTGTCAATCTATTCTGGGGGTGGCAAAAACAGGGGACACATCTGGCTATGCTGGGGGGGGGCTGATATTGGGGACACATCTGGCTATATTGGGGGGGGGGGGGGGGTGATACTGGGGACACATCTGGATATCTATAATGGGGCAACTTTAACTGGTGGCACAGTTTTTATGTCATTAGCACTTTTTATTTTGAAACAGAAATTGTTCAAAACTGAAATAATGCATTGTTTTTATTTTTCCCCACTTTTTCCCATTAAAATGCATAGAGAGGAACATTTTACTTGGTACCAAATACCCCCCAATGAAAGCTTAGTTTGTCTTGAAAAAAATGATATATAGATCATTTAAGTGGCATGAGTACAGATGAAGTTATTGCTGATTAAAAAAGGACACCGCTCAAGCGTCAAAACTGCTCTGGTCTGTTAGGGGAAAACAAGGTCTGAATGCGAAGTGGTTAAAGGACATTATCCCCGCACTTTGATTGGCCCCATAGGCTGCCTGTGAAGTTTCCTGTCAAGTGACAGGCAGCCTATTGAGCCAGTCAAAGTGCAGAGATAATATCCTTTAAAGTGATTGGACCCGCAGGGGCTCAGGGCAGAACGAGTGGAGCTCTCTTCATTGCCAATTAGCAGGCATAAGTTTGTAGCACTCGCTATGCTACTCTGATAAGGCATGTTAACTTTGATAAGGGGTGTTAACTCTGATAAGGTGTGGTATCTCTGATAACGCGTGTTAACTCGGATAAGGCATGTTGACTCTGATAAGGCATGCTATTTGTCTTAGTGAATCAAGTCCTTTGTGTCTCTGTGTTGTTGGTTTAGGACACAGAAGTCTGCATGAATCAAGAAGCAACATTTCTGGTATCTCAGTATCTGCAGGTTTACTGCAATGTGTGCATTTGGGGAGGCCCTATTCTTCATTTACTCTAATCACTCCCACTCATCATTGCCTGTCAGGAACTGCTGCAGGACATTACATAGAGCACAGCAAGTATGTCTATGTAACATTTGCAGATTTTCTTTAAAATAATATTATTATGCATTTATATGGAGCTGACATCTTCCCCAAGCTTTACAGAACACACTGAATAATTCATGTTACTAACAGTCCCTCAGAGGAGTTCTAATTTCTTGCAATGTTTAACTTACGTGCTATAAAATGTGATTCTCGGGTAAATCTCCATATGCATTAGGCCATTATTCCCACAAACATTTGTTGATAACTCGTGTGAGGGTGGCCATTCATGGTTATTAGTTCAGCAAGGTTGTAATAGATCTGATGTTTGCTCTTAAAGCAAAAGCATTGTGGGACTTGTAGTTCATTAACAGCTGGAGAGCCAAGTTTGCAGATCACTGTTCTAGTTACATAAAAGAACATTTCAAAGCATTCCCGTGTTTAAAATAATTTATTGTCACTGCAGAGAACAGTAGAAGCTTGCTTATCTTTGGTCATCGGCAAAGGCAAGAATCTCCCTGCCTGTGCCTGTGTCTTCCCTCTGCCCCCCTCCATCCCTCTGATGAACAGACACATCGCTTTGGCAACAGCTGAGTCACTTCAGTAGAAAAGCAGGGGGCAGAGGTAAGACACAGGCACAGGGAGATTCTTGCCTTTGCCGAAGACCAGAGATAAGCAAGTTTCTACTGCTCTCTACAGTGACAATAAACACATTTTCAAATAGAAAACTTGTAAATGCTTTCAATATTTTTTTATGTAACTAAGCGTACCTTATATACTCGAAAACAAGTCGATCTCATATATAAGTCGATTCCAACATTCAACCGTCTTAAGATGGAATTTTTTATGGACTCAAGTATAGGTCTACCCAGCAAAGTTAATGGTTGCACTTGGTAACCAGGAAGACTTCACAGCTGTACTTGGAGCTGAGGTGGAGTTAATGACTGCACTGCATACAGTATTGCACCCATCAACTCATCCTGTTCCTAAAGTGCAGCCAATACCTCCTCCAGGCCCCCAAGTGCTGCAGTTAATCAATATCCCTCCTGCACACAAGAATCTTTGCCCCTGCCCCTTCCCTTGTTAATTGTTTTGGCCAGGGTTTTCAGACCTGTGCTTTCTTGGCATTTCCTTCATCAAGAAAGTGTCACTTACCACTGCGTAAATTGCTGCAAATGTGAATGACACTAATAGTACAGACATTACTCAGTGTACTTAGTGCTGCTGGTGACTAAATTTCTAGACTTATATTAGAGTATTTTAGCCTTGGAAGTATCCCACTTTAAAAGGAGAAAAAAAAATCTTCTTCCTCACTCCTGGTTGATTTTGTGTTAGGAAAGGTAGAGTTACAGTTTAACCTCTTGGGGACCGCATAATGTAGATCCTACGCCACACTTGTGGCTGTTCTAGCCTGATGCGGCGTAGGACCTACGCCACCCACCATTTTGGTTCTGTCACGATCGTTTGCACCCGAGAGCGGAGATTAAGCTGTCATATGACAGCTGACATCTCCCTCAGTGATCAGAAGCCATTGCGTATGGCTTCTGATCACGTGATCACTACGATCACCGGCGGATGTAGTGATCACTGTTTAGTGATGCGGCGATAGGGGAGGGAAAGAAAAGGATCCACTCACCTTTATGCCATTTCCACGGCGATCAGCGCTCCCCTCCACTCTGGCCGGCATCCCCACTCTCTCTGATGTCAGTGCCGGGTCCCGGCTTGATGATGTCCTCAAGCCGCAACCCAGAACTGAGCTGCAGTACAAGCTGAGATGCCGGCCGGAGTGGAGGAGTCCCTCCACAGCGGCTCATCGCTGGAGCCTTGGAGGTGGGTTAAGGCTGCTGCCTACAGGGGAGACACCTGGCCACACTTGGGACACTCAGTCCAGCTACCCAAAGAGGGGATCCGACTGCCTGACCCCCCAAATTCGTCCCCCTGTGCAAAATCGCCTAGTCCTTAACCACTTGCCGACCGCACGCTTATACCGTGCGTCGGCAAAGTGGCAGCTGCAGGACCAGCGACGCAGTACTGCGAGCGGCTGCTTCCTGTCAATTCACGGTGGGGGGCTCCGTGAATAGCCTGCGGGCCGCCGATGGCGGCTCGCAGGCTAAATGTAAACACAAGCGGAAATAATCCGCTTTGTTTACATTGTACGGCGCTGCTGCGCAGCAGCGCCGTAAGGCAGATCGGCGATCCCCGGCCAATCAGCGGCCGGGGATCGCCGCCATGTGACAGGAGACAGCCTGTCACTGGCTGCACAGGACGGATAGCGTCCTGTGCAGCCCGGATCTCCAGGGGGGGCCAGGTAGGAGAGGGAGGGGGAGGATTTCGCCGCAGAGGGGGCTTTGAGGTGCCCCCCCCGCAACACCCGGCAGGCAGGAGCGATCAGACCCCCCCAGCACATCATCCCCCTAGTGGGGAAAAAAGGGGGCGATCTGGTCGCTCTGCCTGCACGCTGATCTGTGCTGGGGGCTGCAGAGCCCACCCAGCACAGATCAGCTAAGACAGCGCTGGTCCTTAAGGGGGGGTAAAGGGTGGGTCCTCAAGTGGTTAAGAAGGGTTAGGCAGCCGGTCCCCAAAGGTTAAACTTCACTATTACTGTGTCTTTGCTATATACTGTATAAGTATAAATAGATACAAACTTGTCATATCCACATACCAGTATATACTAGTTACTACACCATATTGGGCTCTCGGTGTCTCTATTCTGCGCTATATACTGGTTTGATTTGTTTGCCTTTAGTTTTGCGTTAATCCTTTGCCTGGGGTTAGGAAGGAGGCCCTGTTATGCCCCCTCCAGCTCTTCACGCTCCTCTCTACCCCACTTCCACAAGCACGTGCTCTTGTCCAAGAACAGCGTGTATGTTTAATCACACTGTCAGTTTACAGCAAGGACTCCAGCTACAAACCAGCAATTTCCCACTAAACACAATTTCTGCAGAATGTGTTGGTATGCAGTTTGAGTCTATTACACTTTTTTTTCCCCATACGGAGTTGATGGGCTGCAATATTGATCTGTACCAGCTGTCTACAGTTAACTGAAGAAATAGATCTTCAAAGACAACGTTGCTACATCTAATGCATTTGGTGATCCCCATGCTGTCTTCTGAAATGCCACAGACATTTTTTAAACAAAGACTATTTTTCAAACTTATTTCTTTTCTTTTTTTCTCATTTTATGTTTTTTTTCTTTTTTTCAGTTTCCTTATTATCTGCATGGTCTTACAGGAAATGATTAGGCTAAGTGTATATTTTATACATTATTTTTATATTCATATTGAGAACAGTAAAACATTTATTTACTTTTATTCAGTATCCTTATTTGATTTACAAGCGTTGCTTTGTTTTACTTTTTTTGATGAAATATGCATAATAATTATTTTATATATAATTTTATCATGGACATTGAATGTATTGGTTGTGTTATTTTTGGCCCCATAGCGTTGCTTTTAAAGTGGCTGGTAACTTTTTTCATGCAAATCCTTGCCAATAAAAAAACATACTTGAATTCTACACAAATATTCCATGATCCAACCACATTCAGCCCGGGTCCCTGAATTTTCTGACGTCTGACCATCAAAGCAACCCAATATCCCATAATGCTCCGCCTAAGCAGCGAGGTGGAACCTAAGCAGCGGAGGAGACGCGAACCCGACACGTGGAGACTTGTTTTATATGTGCATATATGCTAGAAATTTTTAAGTGCACTGAATTTTGCATTTTAACAAATAAATATGGAGTTACGCTATGTTCAGTGTCTTTTGAGTTTATAGAATCTGCATATCTGAGGAAAGCTTTTACTGAGGAGTATACAAAGCACTTACTGCTGGTCTGTGCCGGGTCCAGGGGCGTGGCAATAGGGGTTGCAGAGGTTGCGACCGCATTGGAGCCCTTGGGCAGCACAGGACCAATAGAGAGATAATACTGTAGGTAAGGGTATCTCTCTATTGGTCCTGTGCTAATAATAATCAGATACTTTGAATAGTGGTAATCATTAACAAACTGTTCCCCATCCCCTTCTTGCACCTCTGACACTGTAGTTGCCATTGGCAGGTTTTGGTGCGCCGTATCAATTGTTATGTATAGAGTGCTTGGGGGGCCCCATTATAGAACTTGCATCGGGGACCACAGCTCCTTAGCTACGCCACTGGCCAGGACAGCTGCTGAATCTGGTGAGAGGATTGCTTATACTGTGTAACGGGCGGCACACTGGGCGCAATATGTTTTTTTTTCTGGTAGCACCGGTGGTGTGGAGGTGGCACTTTTACCATACAGTATTACACTATTACTGTGCATTTTGTCTCTCTCTCTGCATATGAGCAATGAAGATTCCCTATTGAGAAGCACGGATTGCTGGCAAGTCCACAAACACATTTTCTGATCTGACTGGGTCGGCCACATGATTTGGTGAGCGTATATGGTTTTATTGCTTTTATGAAGAAATCACCGTCAAGGAGATGATATAGGACTTTGCTATTTATGTGGACTGGAGGTTTCATATTGCTTGAGAATCTGAAGAATGTGTTGCATGACCTTTTATCTGTGTACTGTTGAGCGCCATGCCATTATATTAATACTAACAATATTGGTATTAGCTTGGGATCGAGCGCTCAGGAGATATCTAATGATTTCCTGATACTCTGTTATAACTTCTGATTCCTTTGCTGATAATGTAGGTTTTATAGAGTTGAGCGTAATGACCTAATTTCGCTTACGCGAAATTTCGCGTAATTACTGCAATAACGATTATGGCCGTAAGTACATAATCGTAATGAAGAAGTATTTCGTGAAATTTCGCGTAACCGTAATTTCGCGTATTTTTCGCATTACAGTGGGTGTCGCGAAATTACGTTTGCGTTGCATGCAACCGTTTGTAAGCGTAGTTACATGACGTAATTTCGCGATACTTCATATTACTGTAAGCGTTAATTTTCGCTTAGTTTTCGCGTTACGGTGGGTATCGCGAAATTACGTTTGCCTTGCATGCAACCGTTTTTAAGCTTAGTAACATAACGTAATTTCGCGATACTTCATATTACTGTAAGCGTTAATTTTCGCTTAGTTTTCGCGTTACGGTGGGTATCGCGAAATTACGTTTGCCTTGCATGCAACCGTTTTTAAGCTTAGTAACATAACGTAATTTCGCGATAGTTCTTTTTACTCTCATTGATCACAGTGTAATGTAAGCGTTCGTATGCGAAAATATGTTAGCGTTCGTCTGACTACTGTTGATTCGCTTCTGATTGGCTGATGCGAACAATAACAGGAAGTTGAGCAATCTCATAGGGGAAGAGGCTGCCTGCACGTTCTACAGCAGAATCGAGGACAGGAGAGTGAGCTGAGCAGGGTGTGTCACAGACTGTCTGCAAGATGCCTCCCAGAATGCCTCGAGGAATGAAGGAGATGGTGATTACGGTAATGAATCAAACACATTGTATATCATTTTTTAAACTGTTTTTGTGAATGTCTTTACCATCTAAAAGGCTGACAGGTTTTACAGAGGGTTTGTATTGTAGCATTGTTACCTTCAGGCTAGCTTCACATAAAATATAACATAGCGCTTTCCGCAGGTGCGTTTGTGTTAGGGTAATTTGTTTTTACTGTTTTTTTTGGTGTGTTTGGGTGTTGCGTTTTTTTATATCCAGGTGCCTTTTTCATGCTTACTGCGTGTGTTTGTATGCATTTGCGGTTCGCGTATCTGTTTGCATTTTTTTTTTAGTATATGAAAAATGGTTGGGTAAACAGCAGAAAGTGGAAAAACATCATAGATCTTTAACCGGTTCAGCACCGCAGTGCCGAAAATCTCATGCATTCGAGCAACGTTCACCTCCCATTCATTCGCCTATAACTTTATTGCTACTTATCACAATGAATTGATCTATATCTTGTTTTTTCCGCCACCAATTAGGCTTTCTTTGGGGGGTACATTATGCTAAGAGCCACTTTACTGTAAATGCATTTTAACAGGAAGAATAATAGAAAAACGGAAAAAATTCATTGTTTCTCATTTTTTGGCCATTATAGTTTGAAATTAATATACGCTACCGTAATTAAAACGCATGTATTTTATTTGCCCATCTGTCCCGGTTATTACACCATTTAAACGATGTCCCTATCACAACTTATGGTGCCGATATTTCATTTAGAAATAAAGGTGCATTTTTTCAATTTGTGTCCATCACTATTTATAAGCTTATAACTTTAAATAATATAATAACATATTCTCTTGACATGCATAATTAAAAAGTTCAGACCCTTGGGTAACTATTTATGTTTTTTCTTTTTTTTTTTTTTTAAACGCATAAGCGTTGTTTACATGCATTTTTCCCTGCAAGCGTTTTTTGCCATGTGACGCGGCCTCAGTGGTGTATCAATAGGGGTGCAGAGGTTGCGACTGTCCGATCGCATCGCGGCCCTTGGTCCATATGAGCCCCGAGCGGCCAGTGGCGGCTCCAGCTTCAGATTTTTGGGGGGGCTCAAAGGGGGCACAAGGGCTGGAAGGTGGGGCTTACAGGGGGAATCTGTGCCGCGGCGATAAAATGGGTGTGGTCATGACATCATGTGGGCGGGGATAACTGTAATGAAGTTGTACCAGCTAATGTAGTTACATAAATGCACATGACGACAGACAGCGGTTCACCAGTAAATACACATGACAGACAGCGTTTCACCAGTAAATGCACATAAGAGACAGCGTTTCACCAGTAAATGCACGTAAGAGACAGCTTTTCACCAGTAAATGCACATAAGAGACAGCTTTTCACCAGTAAATGCTCGTAATGAAACACACCGTTTCTCCAGTTAATGCACATAAGATACAGCTTTTCACCAGTAAATGCACATGACAGACAGCATTTCCCCATTAACCACCCTGGCGTTCTGATTAAATCGCCAGGGTGGCTGCGGGAGGGTTTTTTTTAAATAAAAAAAAAACTATTTCATGCAGCCAACTGAAAGTTGGCTGCATGAAAGCCCACTAGAGGGCGCTCCGGAGGCGATCTTCCGATCGCCTCCAGCGCCCAGAATAAACAAGGAAGGCCGCAATGAGCGGCCTTCCTTGTTTTGCTTATATCGTCGCCATAGCGACGAGCGGAGTGACGTCATCGACGTCAGCCGACGTCCTGACGTCAGCCGCCTCCGATCCAGCCCTTAGCGCTGGCCGGAACTTTTTGTTCCGGCTACGCTGGGCTCAGGCGGCTGGGGGGACCCTCTTTCGCCGCTGCTCGCGGCGAATCGCCGCAGAGCGGCGGCGATCAGGCAGCACACGCGGCTGGCAAAGTGCCGGCTGCGTGTGCTGCACTTTATTTCATGAAAATCGGCCCAGCAGGGCCTGAGCGGCAGCCGCTGGCGGTGTTGGACGAGCTGAGCTCGTCCAGACCGCTCAGCTGGTTAAATGCATGTAATGAGAGACAGCATTTCACCAGTTAATGCACATAATGACAGACAGCCAGTGTCCCCAGGTGTATAGATGTCCCCAGTATATGTAGTCAGGCTAGTGATGGTGGACTGGGGGCCCCAGGGCACCTCAGGCCTGGCTAGTGGTGGGCTGGAGGCCTCAGGTCTGGCTGGTGGTGGTGGGCTGGGACCCCCAGGGCAGCTCAGGCCTAGCTGGTGGTGGGCTGAAGGCCTCAGGCCTTGGTGGTGGTGGTGGTAGGGTGGGGGCCCCAGGGCAGCTAAGGCATGGCTGGTTGTGGGCTGGGGGCCGCAGCACAGCTCAGGCCTGGGTGGTGGGTGTTCTGAGGCCCCCCAGGGGGGTGCTCAGAGTCAGGCCTGGTGGTTGGTGGTGGTGCCTGCTGAGCTGCCCTAGGCCTGGGTGGCTGCCTGGTGCACAGTTGCAAAAAAACAATTTAGCAGTTGGTTGGCTGGAGTAAACAGGACAGGACACCCTGACCCACCACACCCACCTTGTCGGAGTTCCGACTCCTGAGTCCTGCTGGCTGTCTAGCTGACTGACTGGCTCGGCTCCAGAGTTCAGCCTTCAGTCCTGTGCGCTGTCCGTGGGTGCCTGGGTCACTCACTGCCACTGGATGTGACTGAGTGTTACTGACTAGAAGTCAGTGACTCTGCCCCCAGTAGGTGGTAAGGTGCCCCCCCCCCCCCCCCCCAGTACAGGTAGTAGGGTGTCCCCAGGTGGTGGTTGGGTGGGTAGGTAGGTAGCAGTGTGTGGGGTTTAGGTAGGTGTGTAGCAGTGTATTAGGTAGGTAGATAGCACTGTGTGGGTAGGTAGGTAGCAGTGGGTTTTTTTTTAGGTAGGTAGATAGCAATGTGTGGGTTAAAGTAGATAAGTAGGAGCTTGTGGGGTTTTAGGTAGGCAGGTAGGTAAGTGTGCGGATAGGTAGGTAGGTAGGTAGCAGTGTTTGGGTGGGTGGTTATTTGGGTAGCTAGCTAAAGTTTAGGTAGCAGTGGGTGGTTAGGTAGGTTGGTAAGGTTTAGGTAGGTAGGTAGGTAGGCAGGCAGGCAGCAGTGGGTGGTTTCTGGTAGGTAGAGAGGATAGGTAGGTAGCAGTAAGTGGTTATGTAGGTAGGTAGTGTTTCTCTCTCCCCCCTCCTCCTCCCATCAGACCTGCAGATCAGCGCGGCGAGCAGGGGCAGAGACCTCAGATCAGCGTGGGACCCGGCTGACAGAGCGGCACACAGTGAGCAGCCGCGCGAGTCAGTTCATATGCAGGAGGTGACGCGTGACGTCACTTCCGCATATGACGTAGTCGGGTCCCACGCTGTCTGTAGTTCTGCTTGTTCCGCTCGCCGTGCTGATCTGCAGGTCTGATGAGAGGGAGGGGAACATGGGGGCCAGGCGGCAGCCCAACCCGAGCACCCTGCAGGGGTTGAGGCCACAGGCGAGCCAAGCAAAGCGGCAGGGGCAGCAGCGACTGGGGGGGGGCTTTCATGGGGGCTTACAGTTTTTCAGCTGGGGCTTCAGCCCCGGCAAGCCCCAGTGTAGCGCCGCCCCTGCGAGCGGCCCTCCATCAAGCATAATATTAGCTCTTTTTTGGTCCTGTGCTGTTAATTATCACTTCTATAGATCCTTTATAGTAGTAATTATTAACAAACCATCCCCTACTTGCTCCTCTGACACTGCGGTTATCTTTGTTATGTATATAGTGCTTGGGGGGGCCCCCGTATAAAATTTGCCCCGGAGCCCATAGCTCCTTAGGCTTAGCTAAGCCACTGGTTACCTTGATTGATATACAGTTTTGTTAACCACCCTGGCGTTTAATATTGCGTCAATTTTTTATTTTTTAACAATTTTTTGGTTCATTTAGGCATGAGAAAGGCAGTAGCAATTGGAGATGGATTTGGCTTGCCCTGTGATACAGTGGACCCCATACTGGCATCTACTGATGAGAGCAGTGTATGTTTATGCCACCCAGTGTAGGGGTGCAGATGGTTTTTATAGTCACTCATATCTTGTGCATAATCTCTCCCAATAGCCATCAACTCTATTTATAGAAAGCAATAATCGGTTTCTGTTATAGCCATTGGTGGTTCTTAAAATCTGTCCCTATCCAAAGGTAGGCCCCAACATCGTGTTCCCTTATATCTTCTAATACTCATTGTTAATCTCAAATTACTAGCAGCAGTTATAGTTGGCTACCACAATTTTTAAACAAGGTAATTATTAATAATATCATATTCTACATGTGTATTTCATCTAGTTGTATGTAAGAAAAACACTAATTAACTATTGTGTAATACATATATTTTGTATTAATACTTTTTTTTAATTTATTTTACAGACCTTCATCCGAGGTCGATATGACCAGGTATGCAGGAGGGACCAGCATGTCCTGATTGAGAGGCTCCAGGGGGTGCTGAGGACACAATACAACCGTGTCCTCAGCCCCCTAAAGATCCAGATCCTCTGGTCCGACATTAAACGGAGGAACAGGGATCTGGTGGCCAGGATGACCGCAGAAATCCGATGTAAGTCATCATAGTATTACTATATGTAGGTCTATTTTGGGTGTTATGCACTGTATCTATTGATCCTATACAAAATGCCATTGGGACTGAGATACGCGCAGGTCATTGGAGGATCGGAGGGGGCGGGCCGGTATGTGCCTGTGGACCAGATTAGAGATGTAAGTCGGGCAGGTCTTATGCACTGATTTACAGGCCAACCACAGGATTTTGAAATTGATCCTAAAGCTGATGTGGAGCCAGTGTACACTGTATTGCTTTACAGAGCGGAGTTGTATAGGCAATGAGACTATGTTTGTTTAGGATGGAGTTCCTCTTAAACTCTAAACCCCCCTCCCCCCCCCAAAAAAAAAGTCACTTAACTGGTGCTTCTACCAATCTCTTGAAGACGTCCGGCACTTAATGATCATTTGGTCCACTGCTATGGCTGAGTTTTGTTTTTCGAGCCACCGTGCATCCTTGCTCCCGTTTCTGTCCTGCACAGGCACAGGATGTTTTAAGGAGGCTGGTAAAAGCCCCAGGTATGTGACTCTTTTTTTTGGGGGGGGGGGGGGTTCACATTTGAAGAGACTCTGAAGGGAGGAAAAAAATTCACTTTTTCTCATATATAGCAGGGGCATGTGTGCCCCTGCTAAACCGCCGCTGAACGGGGGTCCCTTATCCCCCAACCCCCCCCCCCCCCCCCTGCAAAACCCACTACTTTATTGGTCGTGGATTTTGCTGCTGCTGGAGGCAGGGCTAATGGCCGCAGAACTGCCTTTCAGCGCGTCTACAAGGCGGCTGATCTCCGCCTCTCCCCGCCCCTCTCAGTGAAGGCACAGTGAGAGGGGTGGGCAGAGGCGGTGGTCAGCGCTGATAGATGCACTGAGAGGCAGGGCTATAGCCGTTAGCCCTGCCTCACCAGGAAGTGATCCCCGGGCAGAACGGAGGGGATTTGGGAGGTAAGCGACCCCTGTTCAGCGGCGGGATAGCGGCGGTTTAGCAAGGGCACACATGCCCCTGCTATTTATAAGACAAAAACTGAGATATTTTTTCTTGCTTCACACTCTGTTTAATGTTCACTTTAAATGAAGTAGAGTCTTTTCTAATCATTTTTTAAAATACTAATAAAAAATATTTGTATTTAGACTAAAAAGTTAATCCTTTGTATCCATTTTATGACATACTGTATATGTTTCACAATATATTATGTATTATTTTCAATTACAGCTGGACATGCTGGCCCCCCTGCACAGCCCCAGCGCCAGCAGCGCAGAAGAGTGGCCAGGCCCAGCTCCTCCCGGGGTTCCTCTCCTGGGCCTTCGCACCACAGCGAGCGGCGGGTTAGACGGACATCAGGCCGTTATGGTAAAAATCTTAAACTTTATAATTAATATCCCATATTAGGTTAACTGAAGTCAGGTCATGTTTCCATTACGTGCGATGCGGCTACATAGCCGCATACCACCGCGGCTGTCCGTAAACCAATGCACGTTAATGGAACAGTTTCCATTGCATGTGGGTTTATGCCGAGCGGCGCATTGATCCAAGAATGTGCAGCATGCTACAGATTCTCACACAACTGCATCCACCTGTACACGTGTCCCCTCTTCTCTATCAGGAGATGCAGAAGTGATGCCAAGGCAAGCAGAAGTGATTTCATAAGACGAGGTAGCTGCATCAGCATCACTACGATAGTGGCAATGGGCACTAAATGTTATTGTGTAAGCTGGGCATTATAGGTTCTTTTTTATTCCCCAAAGAAACCAAACCAAACACATAATATCAATCACATGATTAACTACATTTATTAGTGTAATGGTGGCATTGTTTCATATAAAAAGTATAATCATTGTATACCAACTGGTTACACTATTTTCCCCATTTTTTTCTACAGTTTCTCTTGCCACTCACCTCAAGGTGACCGCAGAGGTGAGGAGGCTCAGGAGGAAAGTCCGGGTGATCCCCATCCTCCAACAGCAGGTCCTGGAGCTGCGGGAAGGCTACGCTCGGCATGAAGAGCTAATTGCGCGGCTGATGGGTGTCGGGGGGAGACCCGATGCATAATTTTTATTTACTTTTTTTTTATTTTTATTGTAAATAGTTTTTTTTTGTTTCAGAAGAATTGAACTTCATCCCAATTAGTAGTTGGTAACCCCTTTTACACAAAAAAAAAAAAAAAAAAAAAAGAGCATCAGGGGGTGCTGTATGGCTGATATTGTGGTGATACCCCTCCCACAAAAAAATAAATCTTTTTTGTTTAAAGGTTACTATACTCTTGTGTATCTTTTAGAGCACAATAGGACGATCTCACTTCTCACTATACATTTAACTAAAGGATTATTAGGAGCACCATAGTAATACAGTGTTTGACCCCCTTTCGCCTTCAAAACTGATTTCATTCTACGTGGCATTGATTCAACAAGGTGCTGAAGGCATTCTTTAGAAATGTCGGCCCATATTGATAGGAAAACAAAACCTGTCGCCTGGCAGCCCTGCTGGTCTATTTGGCTGCAGTAGTATCAGAATCAAAACTGAATCAAGCATGCAGCTAATCTTGTAAAAAAAATCTGACACGAATATCAGAAACCCCTGATCTGCTGCATGCTTTTTCAGGGGCTATGGATAAAAGTATTAGAGGCAGAGGATCAACAGGGTTGCCAGGCAACTGGTATTGATTAAAAGGAAATAAATATGGCAGCCTCCATATACCTCTCACTACCGTTGTCCTTTAACCCTCTGTGGATAACACAAGATATTTTTATGATAATTTCAAGGTTTCAAATATATATTACTGTGTAATGTGCAAAGGCTGATAGGTTGAAGGACAAGGAAAACCACAGAATCCGGGGATAAATTGTCAGGAAAGGTCACAAACATGGCCAGGGGCATACACAGTACATCAGGTAATTTAGGTACAGAATCGTAAGACTGGGCCAAACCAATAAGAATTCAGGGTCATACACAGGTGAGGTATTGCAGTACACAAGGGGTCATTCACAGGATAGGTAAAGGAAATTCTGAGATCAATACATGAAGCCTCAAAGGTAGTAAAAGTACAGCCAAGGTTCAGCAACAAGAAAAGATAATGAGACCACACCCAGCAGCACAGCACCAGCTACATACTATAACAGGCACTGAATCACTGAATGACCATGTTTAAATACAATCTATATATATAATAGAGTAAATGCCTCAACCTTCAAACAAGAAGAAGAAGTAGCGTCCTGCCCCCAGGGCCGGTCCAAGCAAGAAGAAGGGGCTGGTCCAAGCAAGAAGAAGTAGTGCCATATCAAACCAAGGGCAAAGAGGGATAATGTGCATGCATATTCAGTAGCCGTGCATTGTGGGTAACCACAAATGTTGACTTATAGCTCAATTATTGCAGATTTGCTTCTGTTTTAAGAAGGAAAATTACACCAAGCTTTTCTTTTTTTAGTATGAGGTTTTTTTGGTCTCTTTTATCCTCCTATATACATTCCGAGTGGTTTGGGTCACCCTAAGCTGCTTGGTTACTCTGTTGTACTGGTCCAAGCCTTATCTCATACAGCCATAGCAATCCTTGCCATGTACAGATGAGGACCAAAAGTCGGAAACAGGCTGTCACATGTTGTTTTGATATGGCTGTGCAAAATTTAAAGCTGTAAGCTTGCTATACACCAGTGGATCTGGATGCTTGCTTGGGTTACTAAGGATGAAAAAGAATAACTGGCGTATTGCATTGTGGGTAACCACAAATGTTCACTTATAGCTGAATTATTGCAGATTTCCTTTTTTTTTTAGAAAGGCAAATTACACCAATACAGTGTGCAGCATTGCAGGAAGTTACGACAGTGGAATGCACGCTGGAACACGGAAGAGGTGAGGCATCCCCGCCCACTGCCTCTTACTAATAGTGGCGGCTGCTACTGTGCTTAAGCAGGAGGGGGAGTGCCCATGGGGGTCCCAGGTGAGGGAAGGGGGGGTTCCTACTGAGCTTAAGCTGGAGGGGGAGCACACATGAGGGACCCAGTTGAGGGGGGGTCCAACCCCCTTCCCCGCCGCTGTGCCCAATACCCCCTTCCTGCCCTCTACCCCCTTATGCGGCGTATGCTACGCCGCGGGTCGGCTAGTATTACAAAAACCATGGCTGGCCACACATCATCTCAACCAATAAGCAGCAGTTTTTTGGATAACATTCTTTAAAACACAGCACACTGATGGTGGTGAAATC
Source organism: Hyperolius riggenbachi (assembly GCF_040937935.1). NCBI lineage: Eukaryota > Metazoa > Chordata > Amphibia > Anura > Hyperoliidae > Hyperolius > Hyperolius riggenbachi. The sequence goes on from NC_090652.1 coordinate 102,875,044, forward strand.
GATGTGAAGAAATATCGGAGTACAAAATGTACAGCGTGGGCGGCTCTAGGGTCGTGGAGGTTGACCTGGGCAGAGAAATATTTGTTGTCCCCTTCAGCCGTCTACGGCGATATGGTATGTTATACATGATAAATGACTACATACGTTACAGACATTGTATAGACACATTTTTCTCTGGACACAATTGGTAAATTTTGCTGTATTTTGAGACTGCATTTTGCCAGCTTTCGCCGTTTCCACCAGGCACCACGTGGAGGTAGCAGCTATGCCCAGTTTTTTTTTTTTTTTTTTTAATTTATTTATATCTTTTTTTTATAATTTTTTTTTTTTTTTTTTAATAACTTTTTTTTTTGGATTCTATGTGCTTAATAAACAACTTCAAACCGGATATATGGGGGAAAAAAAACAGTCAGAAACAACAGTGGGATGCAGCGGCTCAGCCTACACCATCACCCTCATTCTAATGACATTTCTGGACTCATTTAACAAACTAATTATCTTAGCAAAAAAGGGGAGCAGCGGCTCAGCCTAGACATAGACCATCACCCTCATTCCCAGGACACTTATAGTGTAAGTTAACAGACTATTAATCTGTGACACAAAGAGGGGAGCAGCGGCTCAGCCTAGACATAGACCATCACCCTCATTCCCTGGACACTTATAGTGTAAGTTAACAGACTATTAATCTGTGACACAAAGAGGGGAGCAGCGGCTCAGCCTAGACATAGACCATCACCCTCATTCCCAGGACACTTATAGTGTAAGTTAACAGACTATTAATCTGTGACACAAAGAGGGGAGCAGCGGCTCAGCCTAGACATAGACCATCACCCTCATTCCCAGGACACTTATAGTGTAAGTTAACAGACTATTAATCTGTGACACAAAGAGGGGAGCAGCGGCTCAGCCTAGACATAGACCATCACCCTCATTCCCAGGACATTTCTGTCAAAAGTATGAAAAAAAAAATTAATCTTAGCCATGAGAGGGGAGTAGCAACAAAACACTACTATGAAAGACAGCAGCAGGTTTTTGTATAAAATTGTATTCAGCAGAGCACCCTGATGGTGGTAACACTGAGATGAATGACAGCAACAGGCTATAGTTATGGTTTATGTGGTGGTGGTGGTGGGGGGGCAGTGAATCCTGATGGTGGGAACACCGCTGTGACAAACCAACGCTGCTTTTTGGTATATGTATATGGTGATGACAACACCATTATTAAGATCAACAGTTTTTTGGCAGAATTTTTTTTTTGCCCGAGCTTCCTAATGGTGGGAACACTGCTAAGAATAAAAACAGGACTAGCGATGGAGAGGGAATTTAATGTGCACCCATTCTGTCCCTTGATATGACAGGAGGACCCAAGTAGTCATTGGCAATCCAGGACTGGTTCATTTTTAGAAATGTTAGTCTGTTCACCGAATCCGTGGACAAACGGGATCGCTTATTCGTGACCACACCGCCTGCCGCACTGAATGTCCGCTCTGATATGACACTGGAAGGTGGGCATGAAAGGAGTTCAAGGGCATACTGAGCCAGCTCACGAGATGTATCAAGTCTGGCGGCCCAATACTCCATGGGGTCCTCTGTGCGCATGCTGTCTGGTGCACTGAGTGACCCCATATAGTCAGCAACCATACGATGAAGCCGCTGCTCCTGACTTCCTGGTACTGCTGCTGCTGCAGCAGGCTGATCTGAACCATAAAATTGCCTCATGGCACCAAACAGGTCTCCTGGTCTACTGGCTCTGCTTGGCACAGACACCTGCTGCGTGGGATGAGTGAGGATATCTGTGCTTTGAGGCACTGGAAAAGCCGCTACCAGACGCTGGACGAGGGCCTGCTGTAGCTCACCCATCTTCTCCTCCTGCCGGCTGGAAGGAATGAATTGAACAAGCTTACCCTTGCAGCGCGGGTCTAAGAGGGTGGCCAACCAATACTCTTCCCTATCCTTAATATAGCGTATCCGGGGGTCCCTTTGGAAGCATCTTATCATGTGAACAGCCATTGGGAAGACCAGAGCCTGCTCCTCCACATCTTCCTCCCCACGTGCACTTAAAACTGTTAAATCATCCTGATGTTCATCTTGCATTACAGTTTCACCCCAACCATGAACCAGAGATGGCGCACTACTCTGCTCTCCCTCCTCATCATGCTCAGGCACCTCCAGGAAATCCTCCACAACATCTACATCCTCATCCTCCACCTGTGGCTGAGACTGGCTGCTTTGGAGTGACTGTTGTTGCTCCATCGCAGCAAGGGCATCCTGTCCAGCTGTCAACAGGCTATTGAGTGACTCATCCAGAATGAACACAAGAGGGAGCACATCACTAATACTGACTTGGTCACTGCTCACTATCAGAGTAGCCTGATGGAATGGAGCCAAAATATAGCAGAACTGATGGATCATATGCCACTCTTCCCCAGTGATGTATCTGAGTGTTGCACTTGCACCTGATCTCTGGGTGCTTTGCTCCAGGATATACTCAGTTACTACTTTTTTCTGCTCCCATAACCTCTCCAGCATGTGGAGGGTGGAGTTCCACCTTGTTGGACTATCTACCATTAGCCTGTGGGGGGGCAGGCCATGGCGCCGCTGCAATTGAGTGAACAATGTGTTGGCAACTGAGGAATTTTTGAAATGAAGAGCGATACTCCTTGCAGTCTTTACCAAATCACTCAGGCCTGGGTAGGATCGCAAAAATCGCTGAACCACTAGGTTAAGTACATGTGCAAAACAAGGCACATGAGTGATATTGCCATTTCTAAGGGCAGCCTGCATGTTTGCAGCATTGTCACAAACGACGTGACCAATCTGCAGTCTTCGTGGGGTTAGCCACTTCTGCACCTGTTGCTGTAGCATGGAAAGGATGTTGACTGCAGTAAGTCTGTGTTCCCCAACACTCACAAGCTGGAGCACCGCCTGACAGCGTCGGTGAGACACATTGGTGTAACAGCGTGCTCGCTTAGCGGGGGTGGGGGTTACAGTACCAGTAGAGACATTGGCACAGGGAAATGCACAACTGTTCCCCTTGACACCACGAGGTGGTGAAACCAGATCACTGACAGGCCCAGGACCGGAACCCTCCTCCTGATTATGGAGGGTGACCCAATGCGCAGTGAATGAGAGGTAATGTCCCTGCCCGTGGCTGCTGCTCCATCCATCCATGGTGAAATGTACCCTGTCACCTATTGAATGATCAAGTGACAGAGTAACATTCTCCAGCGTGTGTTGATACAGAGCAGGGACCCCGGTCTTAGAAAAATAATGGCGACTTGGGATCCGCCATTCTGGTATTCCATACTCAAGTAATTGGCGAATAGCGGACCCCTCCTCCACAATAGAGTAGGGCAGCAGCTGCTGGGCCATAGCCTGTGCCAATAGGCCATTTAGCCTACGGATTCTACGATTGGAGGGAAGTGGTGGCCTTGTTGGTCGCATTACCTCGCTGATCAAGGGCTGGGTGCTGCAAGATGATGAGGATCGTGCAATGGAGGAGGATGTGGTCTGCCCTCTGTTACCTGACTGTGTTGCAGAGGGAAACCTAGCTGGAAGAGGCGGGACAATGTCAGACGCTGGAGAAGAAAGGGAAGGCGAATGGGACTGTACAGTATTACTCTCTTTGCTTTGTCTGCCCTCTAGAACTTCTTGGATAAGGTTATACTGCCTCTTGTGGTAGTTTTTTAGGTGGGAGTGTTGTGCACCTGTTCCCACGTTTGACAATTTTTTCCCTCTGCGCATCCTGAGACCGCACCCTGGAATAGTACAAATGACAATCAGAGGATCAACGGTTGAGACGGTAAAATATTTCCAAATTGGTGATTTCTTCTTTGAAGGTTTATTTAATGAGGTTACAGTCCCAGGCCCTCCAGTATGGGAGAGGGTGCCTTCAGATGAAGGCTCTGTCTGCGGCAGCTGCCTACTGTTTGCTGCACCTACACTACCAGAGGAGACCGTGTGGGCACTAGGCTGAGACGCCATAATACGCTGATGCACCCTCTGCCGATTGGATTCATCAGAACTGGCATCACAGTCAGGAGAATAATTTGGATCCAAGACCTCATCATCAATGTCTCCCTCTTCAGAACCCACCCCCTCATCATGAACACCAAAGGCAGGAACTTGTTGTTGTGGGGAGACTTCACACGGCGGGTTGAAATTTTGCTCCCTTGACAGCTGCAATGGATTATTGGGTTTGCACGCTATGCTCTCATTATCACCTGCCACGACTGCATGCGTGATGTCAAGGTTAGCATTCTCCTCAACATCAACCTCCAGTAAACTCTGGCCATCAGGCAGATTTATGTGTGCCTGCTGAAGAGCTTCATCCTCAAGGTTGTGAAAATCGTCATCATATAACATTGGAGACTCCACAGGTTCAGGAGTTTTGGGGCCAGCTTTTTGAGCAGGCATGGGTGTGCTACTCATGGTACTGCAGCTGCTAGGTAAATCGACATCAGGGGACTGGCTACTAGTGTCCCTTGTCACCCAGGCCACAATTTCATCAGCCTGTCTTTCACCAATGCGCTGTGGTGCCTTTGAAGATATAAAGGACCGCATTAGGTTGAAGCCTCTTTTTGGTGATTCATCACAACTGCCTGATGCTGAGTGGCCAGCACCTGCTGCAGCTGAGCCGACTCTACCTGCTGATGATGTAGCCCTGCCTGCTGTGGACTGTCCCCTGGCTCGTGCAGATTGTACCTTGCCTGTATCAGACCCTCCCCTGCCTGTCACTGATTGTCCCACATTTGATGTGGAGTGTCCCCTGCCTGAGGCTGGCTGATCCCTGCCTGACAAATCACCGAACAGAGATCTTTTAGCAGTACTTCCCCTGCTTATGCCACGATCACCACGTCTTCCAGACATGTTACTAAAGTTTTGGGGAGTAGTAACACAGATAGAACTTTATTGTAGGGGATGGGCAACAGTACAATAGAAATTGTTGGAAAAAAATAAAACTAGCAAAATTAAATTAAATAAAACAATTTGAAAAGTACAAAAAACGAAAATGAGAAAAAAAAAAGGAAAATAAATCTAAATAACTTTCACTGGCTCAGTGGAAAAAACAAAACTTACATACAGGGGTTATATGTGTCTGCCTGTTACTGACACTTAAAACAAGTACTTGAAGAAAAAAACAGATATATATATATATATCACTGGCTGTTGATGAACACAGACAGAGCCTCTACCACTGGGTCTCTATCTGTCTGAAATAGCTGATAAACACTGAAACATATCACTGGCTGTTGAACACAGACAGAGCCTCTACCACTGGGTCTCTATCTGTCTGAAATAGCTGATAAACACTGAAACAAAGAAATCCCAGTCTGAATAATGCCCTACTAGTTAAATAAACAAATAAACTTCCTCACAGTCTATAGCAATGACTACAATAAAACAAAATGCTAGAAAAGGCAAAGAAATGGTGTATATGAGTTCTGCAATGTGCTCTCTCTCACTCCTTCTCCTACAGAAACAACAACCCACAAAGTGAAACTAACATGGCTGCCAGATTATATGCTAGGAGGGTGGGTCAAACTACAATTGGTTGTTTAGGATGTATCTCAAAAGAAGCCTGTAATATGATTGGACAATCTCTAATACCCAGACACTTTCCGGTGTCTAGTAATTACTATTATAAGCGAAATTACTTTCATTTTCAAAATTAAAACGTATTTCTGTTTAAAGCTAACAAGTAATTACAAAATTCGCGAAATTACGATGAAATGCGAAATTACGTTATGGTTTAACGCGAAATTACGGTATGTTGTAACGCGAAATTACGTTATGGGTAAACGCGAAATTACGGCATGGGTAAACGCGAAATTACGGCATGGTTTAACGCGAAAGTACGGCATGAACGAAACGCGAAATTTCGCGTTGAAAATTACACTTACGGTATTTTCAATTACGATTTTAATGGCAATTTCGCTACGCTAATTTCGCATCGTAATCGCAAATTTCGCATGCGTAATTATAGTAATGCGAAATTACGAAAATTTCAGCTCAACTCTAAGGTTTTACATTTTATTTTTTTAGTTGGACCTCTGATTTTTTCAGAAAGTAGATCCCCCATGTGCAACCACAATAATAAATCAACCCATTAATTGGTATTTTACTTTCATCACACTGTGCAATTGCTACTTTGCTAGACCTCTCTTTTCATGTATAGTTTCACAAAAGGTCAGCTCTATTTCCTTCCTGATTGCCCTGTTATTGGGGAAGTAATAATGGAAGAGAATGCCCTGCAATTAAGGAGCTCATGATGTAGACATAAGTGATTGTCTTTTAAAGATCCCCTACCTATATGACACCTGAAAAGGCAATTCAGCCTTATTCATGGGTTGATTATGTCCTCACGGAGGAGTGCTCTGGGCATCGAGTCTCCAGACACTTAGCAATCTGCCATTGTGCTTCAATCTCACTGCAAATTTATCAGAGTAAATTACAAATGAATGCAGGAGTGGCAGGGTGCTTGTTCTAGTCTAGCTGGACTCTCAGCTTTTTTTCTTTATTTATATATGCTGCTGTATGTGCAATCGTAAAAGACAGGCTAAGGCGATGAACCTAAAACAGCCATTAGTTCAGTTTGGTGTTTTCCTTTACCAGTGGTGAAATCACCTCTTAGATTTGCTGTAGAAGTCAATGAGGCTGATTCTTAAAGCTGCACTGCTACAGCAGTGTGAGCTACATGACAGCAGCATGAGCTAAATACAGGGCTGCAGGCCACATGCGGTTGTGCTGCATAGTGTGCCTTCCTTAGTTACGCGCCCTGTTTACATAGTAACGTGGCCACTACTATGTTAATTAAGACAAATGTCTCTCTGATCGAATCTGATTAGAGAGACCTGTCAGCTGCTCATACAGTACAGGCCGATTCCCAATCAATTTCAGCGTGTAATCTCTTGGGAATCGGCTTAGTCAGTCGCATTCGCCGCCTCGCCGCTGTTCCACTAGTGTATAAATGTGCATGTAGGGGCGTAACTAGGAATCACTGGGCCCCCCTGCAAAACTTTGCATGAGGCCCCTCCCCCCTCGCTTTCTGCACAGGTAAACTGAAAACCAATGTTGTTCAATTGCCTAGTGCACACTTTAATGTGTTTTCCCCATGCAGATAAAAACAGCAGTGAAGCACTGCATGCATTTTCTCTATCAATTCACTTCTGTGATAAAACGTGCATGTTTTCACACATACAGACATGCATGATGTACAGAAAATGCATACAGAACACGGACAGACGAGTGTGCTCCCAGCCTCAGCTTATTACACTCACTCTGTCCATCTCTGATGGAGCAGAACTGGCACTGCAGGCTTCTCCATAATCACTACAGTACACAGCACTTGGGAAGGGGGTGGAGAGGCTGGGGGCAGGGCACAGTTCACAAGAGCCTGCTGCACACCGAATAGGGACTATCTACAAATCTTTGTCTACAAAATTCTGTATGATACATTATCAGTGGCTGAGCAGATGCAGTGATTAGAACAATTATGCAGAGAGCAGAAATCTTTTTCACTCCGTGCCCTTAGTTGACAGTCTCTCAGGACAGGGAAAAGAAACTTCTCTGGCTTCTGGGCTCCCCTGTGGCTGCATCCCTTGCAGGGGCTATTGTTATACCCCTGTGTGCATGTATGTGTGCATTTATACTTTACCTGTCCTATTTCATGTTGCCCATCCGTCTTCCGAATCCCCCACTCTTCTATTAGCCTTATACATGCTGCCGGAGTGTACACCGCTAATGGAAGAGTGGCGGATTCGGAGGAAGGATGGGCACCGTGACACAGAACAGGTAATGTATAGATGCACACATACATGCACATTTATACACTGGTGAAACAGCGCCGCGGGTTCGTCACTCATCCCGATATCACTCGTCATTACCGCCCCGCACCCAATAGACCACAATGACCAGACATTCGCTGATGTAAAAAATGACACATAAAATACTTCTCAGAAATTGGAGAATCAGAAATCGGAAAAACCGAATCTTGTGATTGGTCTAAAATTACCAGTGTAATCCGATTTTTGTGGAAAACCTCTGCATTCTCTGATTAGTCTAATGCTTCCGAGTACCACAATTGGGGTAAAATCGCAGAGTTGCGGTAAATCGGATTTCTGCAACTTCGTTTTCTGATTTCCGAATTCTGAAATCCCGATTTCTAATTGGAAATGCGGAAATGTTAACACTACTGAGTCCAAATGAGCATCCCTAATAGTAACGCACGTTACTAATGAGCATTACCATTAGTAACAAGGTACCTTAGCAACGGTCACACTATGTGAGGGTTGCGGGGCGTGCTAAATACGTAACTCGTAGTACACAGTGTCGGTATCGGTAATAATAGTAATATTGCCATGTAATGTCTGTGCACAGCAGTATTACTGCTCATTCATTCATCAGGCCAATGCAGTCACTAATGCAGTTATTTTTTGTAGATAATCTTGCATATTTATCTCATGGCGGGTGTCACTGAAGCGCCATTTTCTTGGGAAACTAAAACGTGACGTGCCGAAGATTTTTTAGACTGAAAGAAACCTAGAGTTCAGCCTGTGCTTATGTGATCATTTCTCCAGATATAGTGACTGTACTGGGAGTGGTGCTGGGCTTACAACAAAATTCTTAAATCCCTTGAAGTGTAATTATTTATAATGGTCTGCGGACATAAAGCCAATAATCACTTCTACTGGCAAAGGATGGCATATGACCTTTGCCTTTGGTTTGACAGAACAATTAAAAGTACATTTTTTTCCTATCTCTGGAGAAGAGTGGGTTTATATACAGTACATACACTGCCGGTGCACACCAGAGCGGTTCTTTTTTCCACCAAACGCAAACTGCTGTCATGCAGCATTTTTAAATTTTTGAGGTGTTTCTGCCTCAATGTTAAAGTATAGGAAAGTGGAAAGCAGCTCTGAAAAAACACTAGAACAGAGCTGTTTTCCAGGCGTTGTTGTTACAGAAGCTGTTCAGTAACAGCTATACTGTAACAGTATTTCAAATCTGCTATACAAAAACGCTCCAAAAAATCCTAGACATGTTTAGAAAACATGCCTAATATCGCTCTGAAATCTGCTTCAAAAACCTCTAGCGTTTTGCAGATATGCTAGAGGTTTTTGGTGCACACTGGGCCACACAGTGACATTGGTAGAAGCGTGTGACTGTAAATTGAATGTTACCACCCACATTCATCATGGAAGATGGGGAAAATGGTTAAATACTTAGGGCAATAGCTTATCTGTGATTGGTGCACTATCTAATGACATCTGAGCTTCCTTGAGCTTTGATTGGCACCTGACCCTTTGATCACTGTGAGCCAGTGGCGTATCCAAAGGGGTGCAGGCATGTCTCGTGCCATGGGCTTCCCAACACGCCCCTGTACCTCCTCCCCATCACTCAGACCTTAGATCAGATTAATTCTGTTATCTGGGGAACAAGGCTCCTTAACTTATGTATATAGGGTACACTTAGCTATTAAATTATTTTATTTTGACTCACCTGGCTATTTAATTTAATTATTGTGAGGTACCTGGCTACTTGATTATTTTATCTGGATGTGTGTAACTACTTAATTATTTTATCTGCATGCTTGTGACTACCTAATATTTTTTATTGGGGGACATGTGATTACTTGATGAATTATCTGAAGGCACAGAAATATTCAAAAAAGTTTTTATCTGGAGTCATATTACTACTTTTTTCTTTTGTCTGGAAGCATGTGACAAATAGTGATGGGAATGTTTGCCAATGTTTGCCACTGTTCGGGTTCGCCCAGATTTTGGCCTTTTCGGGTTCGGTTCGGCACCTCCCGAACACCTCATGGATGGTGTTCGGGGGGGTGCTCGGCCACGTTGCCCGAACCCGAACGTGCCTTCTTTGTTCGGCCGAACACAGCCGTGTCCGGCCGAACATAGCCCCCTATAGGGTCCCATTATGACCGCTTCCTGCCCTCCTCCTCAGGTACTTTTGGGGGGCTTAAATTTAACGTTATAGGGTACCGGCAAAGGGGAGAGCTTAGCGGGGAGGGGTGGGGGGCATTTCCGACCCCCCCCCGCGCTCGGGGCATGCTCTCCCTTTATGCTGGGACCCTATAGGGGCCCCAAAGGGACATGTTCGGGTTGGGTTCGGGGTTCGGCCCGAACATGCCGAACATCGGGGGCATGTTCGGCCGAACCACCCCGAACCCGAACATCTGGATGTTCGCCCATCACTAGTGACAAACAATTTATACATTTAATTTTGAGGCACATGGCTACTTAATTCTAACATCTAGGGGACCATGGCTTCTCAATTTATGTTTCAAGGGACATATTATTAAACTCTGATATTTGGCTACCGAGCTGCTTAATTCTGGTACCTAGGGACAACACAATTGTCTTCCAACAATAGTGCAGCCTAAAGATAAAAGTTAAACTGCCTCTCCAGTAGTATTAAAGAGAACCCGAGGTGGGGTTTTAAGAATGATATCCGCACACAGAGGCTGGGTCTGCCTATATGGCCCAGCCTCTGTTGCTATGTAGTGTCCCCCCAGGACCACCCTGCGCTCTGCTATGCCCCCATAAATCACAGCCGTGCTGTCGAAATGCAGCGTGTCGCAGCGGGCTGTGTTTACCTATGTAGTGTCACTCTCGCCGCTCCCCCTGCCTCCTGCATAGCTCTGGTCCCCGCCCGCGTCCCTTCCCTCCAATCAGCGGTGAGGGAAGGGACGCGGGTGGGGACCGGAGCTATGCAGGAGGCGGGGGGAGTGGTGAGAGTGACACTACATAGGTAAACACAGCCCGCTGCGTGTCGACAGCGCAGCTGTGATTTATGGGGGCATAGCAGAGCACAGAGGGGGCCTGGGGAGACACTACATAGCAACAGAGGCTGGGCTGTATAGGCAGACCCAGCCTCTGTGTGCGGTCATCATTCTTAGAACCCCACCTCGGGTTCTCTTTAATTTGTGGTCTCCCACTGCTTGTTGGACTGAGACAGCAGGATGGAGGAAAAGGAGGAGGCACAAATGATTTGGTCTTTCTGGGGTCCTAATTTGTATCTTTGTATGGTCTTATTTTGTATCCGGTGCTAAAACTAATTAGCTGTAACTTTGAGGGGAAAGGTTAGTGTTAGGGTTGGAGAGGGTAAGGTTAGGCCCGGAGTGGGAGGTTAGTCTGGCTTTGCTCAGGAATCAATATAGCTGAGTCTGTATTCTCTGATGTCTTTTCAAACCCAAGCCTGCCCCCTTCTGGCTCTGCTATAATGACTCAGCTATAATGATTCCTGAGCAAAGCCAGACTAAATGCTCAGTCGGGGATTTTATCAGGGCTGATAACAAGCAGGCTGAGCAGTGAAGGGTAAAGCAGAGAGCAGGGTAGTTGTTTAGTGGTAGATATGGCCCGAACAGTTCGCCGGCGAACGGTTCCCGGCGAACTTCCATGGTTCGCGATCGCGGAGAACTGCAAACTTTTCCGGAAGTTCGATTCGCCCCCATAGTGTATCGCCCCTTATTAAAGGCAGGCAGTGTCAGGCATAGGACTCACGTGTGTGCCTGCCGTAATTAGAGAAAGGAGAGCTGCTGCAGACCCCTATAGGAAAGCTTACCGTGTTTCCCCGAATTTAGGACATCCTCTGAAAGTAAGCCCTAGTAAATATTTCGAGTATGTTTAAAATATAAGATGTACTCCTAAAATAAGCCCTAGTAACATTTAGCCTGCATCCCTCTAAAAGAAGTCTCAAGCGGCAGACCGCCCCCCGCCTGCCCGCCACGCTTTACCTCCCCGCTGATAGCGCTCCTGGTCTGTGAAGGAAATCTTTGAGTAGGAGAAGCCAATTTCTGCCAGTCACCTCCTTGCCCGCCATCTGACAGCTGGCTTGGCGGAACTGTTAGCTCACCAGCTGTTACCATACAAGCTGGTGGACTCTGAGGCCGTCCGTAAATTTGTGGCAATTGGGACACCGCAGTGGAAGATACCAGGCCCCAATTATTTCTCTAAAAAGGTGATACCCAAACTGTACCGTGAAGTTGAGAGGCAAGTGGGTGGTGTCATCTTTGGCACACAGCATTGGGTCAAGGGTCCACCTGACCACGGATACCTGGTCTGCCAAGCACGGTCAGGGCAGGTACATTACTTACACAGCCCATTGGGTCAACCTGGTGACCGCTGACAAGCAGGGAGTACGTGGCTGTGCAGTGGACCAACTTGTGACACCTCCACGGCTTGCAGGCAGGCCTCCTGCCACCTCCTCTCCTCCTGCTACATCTTCTTCGCTGTCATCATCCTCCTCCTCCTTGGCTGAGTGGCAGTTCAACTCTACTGGTGCTGCGATCTCCTCTCCAGCTACACAGCCCCAGCTCCCCAGGGCCTTTGCTGCATGCCAGGTACGATGGTGTCACGCCATCTTAGACATGTCTTGCCTCAAAGCAGAGAGTCACACTGGAGCAGCTCTCCTTGCTGCTCTTAACAAACAGGTGGATCAGTGGCTGACCCCGCACCAGCCGGGTGGCATGAAAAAGTAGCTGGGTGGGGCGAGATGAGAGAATGCAGGGCCGGTGCTTCTGTGCTCAACTCTGCTTACAGAAGAGGAGGAGGTGAGTCAGTGACAGCCGTGGCATAGCTAAGGAGCTGTGGGCACAGATGCAAGTTTTACAATGGGGCCCCCCAAGCACTCTATACATAACAAATGATACGGCGCACAAAAACCTGCCAATGGCAACTACAATGTCAGAGGTGCAAGAAGGGGTTGGGAAGTATCTATAGAAGTGGTTTTTATGAGCACAGGACCAATAGAGAGCTAATACTTTAGGTGAGAAAGGGCCCTTCGGGGCCCCTCTGGCCCAAGGGCCCCGATGCAGTCGCAACCCCCGCAACCCCTATTGCTACACCCCTGAACACCTAGCTAAATGAGCCTGGGGAGAACACTGAGTACAGATAACAAATAGAACAAAATACAGTGTGTTGTTTCTAAACTGCAAACATGACAGAATGATTCAATGTTATAAATAAGGCTATATAACTGAAAATAAAAATTTGAGACTCTTTTCTTTGCTACTAATTTGTTATATTAATTATCTGTACTAACCATACAATTTATTATATTATACATTTATTTTCGCTTCAGTGTCACTTTAACAATTTTTCTACAATTCCAACTGCCTAGGCATGTGCAGAAAGCATTTGAAGGCATTTGCAGGATGTTGTCAATTGCCTATCAAAGTAGTTGCTTTGAAAATATTAAAATTTTCATTTTTGCTGAGGCATTTAACCACTTTCTCCTCCTGGACGTAGCGCTACGTCCAGGAGGCCATGTGCACTCCCGCGCGCGTGCACGCACACTCCCGGCCGTGGATTGTTAGCCCAGGAATCAATGAATCGGGCCATGGTGCTCGATCACTGATTCCTCTCCCCCGCAGAAAAAACGACAGCTTCTCTTGGAAGCCTTGCTTATTCTGCCTCCTATGTCCCCCTATGTCCCTCTAAGCATAAATGTTACGCTTAGAGTGATGTCATGTAAACAAACCTAAGGTTGCCATCTTGTGGCCAAAAAGTAAAACTACATCTACATAAAAAAAAAAAAAAAAAAATTAAACATATTTACATTAAAAAAAATACTATTTACATCCCACCCTCCCAAAAATACCCAAATAAAATGTTTAATGATAAAAAAAACATTACAATAAAAAACAAAACAAAAAAAACACATAAATATTTACCTAAGGGTCTAAACTTTTTAAATATCTATGGAAAGATGAAATATTTCTATTTTTTTTTTTGTATTATAAGCTTGTATGCACTTTTATTTCTAAATAAAATATTGTCGCCATACATTGCGATAGGGACATAATTTAAATGGTGTAATAACCGGGACAAATGGGCAAATACAATACGTGGGTTTTAAATTATGGAGGCATGTATTATTTTAAAAGTATAATGGCCGAAAACTGAGAAATAATGAATTTTTTCCATTTTTTTTCTTATTCTTACTGTTAAAATGCATTTACTGTAAGAAAGCTCTTAGCAAAATGTACCAACCAAAGAAAGCCTAATTGGTGGCAGAAAAACAAGATGTAGATCGGTTCATTGTGATAAGTAGTGATAAAGTTATAGGCTAATGGAGGTGAAAATTGCTCGGATGCATAACGTAAAAACGACTGAGAGCTGAAGTGGTTAAAGAGGAACTGTAGTGAAAATAAAATTTTTAATAAAATTGCTATTTTTTTTACAACATTCATTTATGAATTCTTTAGTCAGTGTTTGCACATTGTAAAATCTTTCCTCACCCTGATTTACATTCTGAAGTTTATCACTGGTGGTGACATCTTTAGTTCTGCCAGGTGATCTGTATGGATTGCTCATTCTTAACAGTTCTATGCACAGAGGGAGATATTGCTTGCTTGGCAGTTGGAAAAAGTTGTTATTTTCCACAATGCAACGAGGTTGCAGAAAGCAAATTGTCAGGATCATGGTCATGACATCACACTGTGGGAGGGGTTTCACCACAATATCAGCCATACAGAGCCCCCTGATGATCTGTTTGAGAAAAGGAAAAGATTTCTCGTGGGAAAGGGGGTATCAGCTACTGATTGGAATGAATTTAAATGAATTAAAATGATTGTTTAAAGTACCTCTTTGATAAAGCAGCACAGTTAAATGTGAGCAGCGTGAATTGTGCGCACACGACATGCGGCAATGCAGCGTAGCATGCGCTGGCAACTTACGCTTCCAAGTAGCGGCCACTCCACTGATCACGCCCTGAATCCCGTCAGGTCCAGACTTGGCTTTATAAAACGTGATCTCCGCACTTTGATTGGCTCAATAGGCTGCCTGTCAAATGTGAGGATGCCGCCCTATAAAGCCACTGGACCTGGCGGGGCTCAGGGCGGTATCAGTAAAGCTGCTGTTATGTGAATGGAGCGGACGTAAGTACACGCTACGCAGCACTACCGCGCATAGCGGGCGCACAACTCACGCTGCTCACATTAAGCTGCGCTGCTTTAGCAGCACAGCTTAGTGAATCAAACCCTAAGGTGGCAAATGACATTCAAAAGCCGAGAGCAGTATCAGTAAAACCCAAATCTACTGTGAGGATTCACAAATGGCGATCACAAACTCCTCCACATACTCATTCATTCAGTAGAAAAGCCATCAGGCTGCTCTTGACCGCTCAGTTAAATACCTTTAAAAAGACACTCTGCAACTGTTCATACGCTCCAAGCCTAAAAGTGGCCACACACCATACAAATAAAAGATCCAATTTTACACCAATTCCATAAATACGATCGATTGTCCCAGAAAATTGAAAGCTCTTTATAGTTTTCGTTAAAGAAATCCAATAGAATTTCCCATTTTTTTTCTATTTTTTTTTTTTTTAGATTAGACATGTTGGAAAATTCAGACCAATTTTATCAATAATTGTATAGTGTGTGATGGATTATAAAATTGTATTCAACCAGAAAAAAATTGTATGTAACTATTCAGAACATTTTGCTCTCGATTTTTCTAACCGACCAATTTTTTTCGGACTTTAAGATCTTTTATCCCGAAATTGCGGCAACCTCGAAAATACGTGTGTAGTACCTCCAAGATTTGAATTGAAACTTAAGATCAATCGTAAATTAGGATCTGAATGCTCACATCAAATCAAAATAAAAGAAAATGTATGGTGTGTGGCCACCTTAAAGGACAACTGAAGTGAAAAGAATATGGAGGCTGCCTTATTTATTTCCTTTTAAACAATACCAGTTGCCTGGCAGCCCTGCTGGTCTATTTGGCTGCATAAATGTCTGAATCACACCTGAAACAAGCATGCAGCTAATCTTATCAGCAGTGGCGTAGCTAAGGAGCTGTGGGCCCCGATGCAAGTTTTACATTGGGGCCCCCTAAGCTCTCTATACATAACAATTGATATGGCGCACCAAAACCTGCCAATGGCAACTACAGTGTCAGAGGTGCAAGAAGGGGATGGGGAGCAGTTTGTTAATGATTACCTCTTTTCAAAGTATCTATAGAAGTTATTATCAGGGACGGTGCTAGTAACCATGGGGCCCCCGGGCAAATTTCCACCCAGGGCCCGTGAGGCAGGGGCTGACACCACCTGGCTCAGCCAAAGACTCTGCAGGGGCACTGGGGGACAACAGTTAATTTGGGGGGAGACACCTTGGGGGCCCCTACAGGCTCTGGGGCCCTGGGGCAATTGTCCCCTTTGCCTCTATGGTATCGCCAGGCCTGGTTATTATTATGAGCACAGGACCAATAGAAAGCTAATACTGTGGTTAAAGGAGGGCCCTTCGGTGCCCCTCTGGCCCAAGGGCCCCGATGCGGTTGCTACCTCTGCAACCCCTATTGCTACGCCCCTGCTTATCAGATTTGACAATAATGTCAGCAACACCTGATCTGCTGCATGCTTGTTCAGGGTCTATGGCTAAAAGTATTAGAGGCAGAGGATCAGCAGGGCAGCCAGGCAACTGGTATTGCTTAAAGTGTAACTGTCGGGCATAAAATCAAAAATCAATTATTTATTTTTATCTGGTAAACAAGTAATACGGATGCTAACCAGGCAATCCAAAAGTTAAAATCTCTATTACTTTTCTTGTTTATAAATGATCATTCCCCACTTTACCTGACTCTTATTTGGTACGTTGCCGCACAAAGGAAGTTGCAGGGCATGCTGGGTTGTCTTTTTTTGCTTTTGTACATTAGTTAAGTCTGAGGGGAACACAACCCAGCATGCCCTGCAACTTCCTTTGTGCGGCAATGTACCAAATAAGAGTCAGGTAAACTGGGGAATGATCATTTATAAACAAGAAAAATAATAGAGATTTTAACTTTTGGATTGCCTGGTTAGCATCCGTATTACTTGTTTACCAGATAAAAATAAAGAATTGATTTTTGATTTTGTGCCCGACAGTTACACTTTAAAAAGAAATGGCAGCCTCCATATACCTCTCACTGCAGTTGCCCTTTAAGACAATTAGTATTATTGTTATTGATGATTTATACCGGACCGAGACCACAGGAAAACAGGCTGCCACTGTCTGTATAAAACGATAAACAGCCCTCCTCTGGCAAACTCTGCAGTGCTCTCATGACTGTGATTGCACAGTGGATTTTATATAATACAGTACATGTAAGTACAACAATACGCTGCCTGTAAATTGCACATAGGGATGCATACTCTCAGGTCAGCAGCCCACCAATATCATAATCTCATAACAGACATTCATTACAACAACACATCCCTACAAGCAGTTTACAAGGCTTATACAACAGAAGAGCATACAGAACAAGACAGTATAATCTAGGATTCAATCAATAATAACATTGCAGCATGATGATCAAATCATAGATTACAGTGCTTGTGCTCACATTGTGCAGGCTTGTTTCATCCTCAGCAGTCATATTAGAGTCCGCATTTCCTTCTCAGCTTCCCTTCATCATAACGTTTGCTCACATGCAGCTTAGGCTCTGGGAAGTACTATAATGGTTTCTAGACACTAAATAACCAGTTAGGGCTGGTGCACACCGAGCGGCTTTTTCAGCGGATCCGCTTGGTCAATGTATCTCAATGGGGTGGTGCACACCAGAGCGGGAGGCGTTTTGCAGAAACGAAAAATGCCGGGGTGAGGCATTTTTCGATTTCGGATGCGTTTCTGCCTCAATGTTAAAGAGACTCCGTAACAAAATTGCATCCTGTTTTTTATCATCCTACAAGTTCCAAAAGCTATTCTAATGTGCTCTGGCTTACTGCAGCACGTTCTACTATCACCATCTCTGTAATACATCAACTTATCTCTCTCTTGTCAGACTTGTCAGCCTGTGTCTGGAAGGCTGCCAAGTTCTTCAGTGTTGTGGTTCTGTGATGCATCCTCCCCCTCCAGGCCCTTCTCTGCACACTGCCTGTGTATAATTTAGATTAGGGCAGCTTCTCTCTTCTCTTTTATCTTTTACAAGCTGGATAAATCCTCCTCTGAGCTGGCTGGGCTTTCACATACTGAGGAATTACATACAGGCAGAGCTGTCTGCACTCTGCAGGAAGAAACAGCCTGACACTTCAGTGGAAGATAGCTGCAGGGGGAAATAAACACACAAATGATCTCTTGAGATTCAAAAGGAAGGGTGTATACAGCCTGCTTGTGTATGAATGTATTTTCTATGTGTGGACATACTGTACATCAACCTACTTCCTGTTTTGGTGGCCATTTTGTTTGTTTATAAACAAACTTTTTAAAACTGTTTTTAACCACTTTTAATGTGGCGAGGAGCGGCGAAATTGTGACAGAGGGTAATAGGAGATGTCCCCTAACGCACTGGTATGTTTACTTTTGTGCGATTTTAACAATACAGATTCTCTTTAACCACTTGCCGACCGCACGCTTATACCGTGCGTCGGCAAAGTGGCCGCTGCAGGACCAGCGACGCAGTACTGCGTCGCCAGCTGCAGGCTGATTAATTAGGAAGCAGCCGCTCGCTGTCAAATCACGGCGGGGGGCTCCGTGAATAGCCTGTGGGCCGCCGATGGCGGCTCGCAGGCTAAATGTAAACACAAGCGGAAATAATCCGCTTTGTTTACATTTGTACGGCGCTGCTGCATTTGTACGGCCGGGGATCGCCGCCATGTGACAGGGGACGTCCCGTCACTGGCTGCACAGGACGGATAGCGTCCTGTGCAGCCTCGATCGCCGGGGGGGGGGGGGGGGGCAGGTAGGAGAGGGAGGGGGAGGATTTTGCCGCGGAGGGGGGCTTTGAGGTGCCCCCCCCCGCAACACCGGCAGACAGGAGCGATCAGACCCCCCCTGCACATCATCCCCATAGGGGGGAAAAAAGGGGGGCAATCTGATCTCTCTGCCTGCAACCTGATCTGTGCTGGGGGCTGCACAGCCCACCCAGCACAGATCACTCAAAACAGCGCTGGTCCTTAAGGGGGGGTAAAGGGTGGGTCATCAAGTGGTTAAGTATAGGAAAAACGCAAACCGCTCTGAAAAACGCCAGTTCAGAGCGGTTTTGCCGGTGTTTTTGTTACAGAAGCTGTTCAGTAACAGCTTTACTGTAACAATATATGAAATGTACTATACTGAAATCCGCTGCAGCAATCCGCAAAACGCTAGCAAAACGCCATAGAAAAATAACAAAAAGCGTTTCAAAATCTGCTAGCATTTTGCGGATCTGCTAGCGGTTTTTGGTGTGCACCGGGCCTTAAAGTGGGTTAAACCTCTGGCATAATATTTAATAAAAATTAGTTTTCCTACTTTTTATTCCCCATACAGTTATCATATTTGCTTAGTTATTTGCAGAAGTAATACCGGGTGTTTACAAATTCCCAAAGTATAATTTATCTGCTGTGAAAGCTGCCATTGCATTTTATTGTATAGCTGCTGTATTTACATATTAAAACCAATCTAGTGATCTCCTCTCAGCTTTTTCTGCTTCTCAGCACAGTGCAGCTCTGTTTGCTAATGTTTATTAACCACTTGAGGACCACAGTGGAAACCCCCCCTAAAGAATTTTTGTGAAAATGTCCACTGCAGCTTTAAGGCTATCTATAGAAAATATACTACTATTCTGGAAAATGAATCCCACGGTAATATTTTCTGTGCTTCAGTTTAAAAAACTAGGTTTAATGTTGTATTGTCTTATACAATCTTTCCGCATCCCAGAAGCTAGAGTATATGAACCATTGACCTTTTTTATCTACCCCTCTGTTCTCTTTCAGGAAATCATTTTTTGGTTGTAATTCCTTATCAGTAAGGGTTACGCTATAGACTGACTAGGTGCCGACAGGAGAGAAAGTTTACCTCTTTCAGGCAGAAAAAGAAGAAAAGGAACACAGACTAGTGTGCTTGGCACACTACAAGTCAGAGGCGGCCTTTGGGGGTGGCAAGTGGGGCGATCGCCCCAAGCCCCGCACATGAAGAGGGCCCGCATGTCATGCCGGCCATACCATGCTCATTTTGGTGGTGGTGAAGGAAAAGTCTACAGAAGTCTAGCTGTTTGTGTTCTGAGCAGTGTGTCATTTACAAATACTCAGATTTTCCGATTTTGTTTTACACACCTTATATTTTGCACTGCCCCCCCTTATTGCTTAAGTTGTCGTCTTCAGCATGCTTTACTGTACTATGCCATCTGCATTTTTGTAATGAATTTCTGCACTGACATGAAGCTTGCCAAATGTCAGATTAAGGTAACGTGCAAGAGCCTCAGCCTGAGGGCCCCAGGGGCATTTAGGTCAGTCAAGCATGGACTGGAGCTAGAGGGGGCTCGGGCTGGAGCTTCCAGACTGGCTGGGGATTGGTGCTAGCCAGGTTTCATGGGGAGATAGGGATAGATAGAGGTTGTCTGGGGAGCTAGGGATAGGGACAGTTTGATTACATTACGTATTGTAATTGTTCCTATATTGGTTGGCTTAGGGGCCTTTTAACACTTTTTTAAACAATAATAAGGCATACTGCTTTAGAGGTGGACAAGCCCGTGACTGTGGTGGTATGGTACATGGCCTTCACTTATGCCTCTAGGCCCCACATATGACACTCGCCCCAGGCCCCACGTACTTTAAGGCCGGCTCTGCTACAAGTCTACATGTCTACCTCACCATGTCACATGTCACCTCGGATATCCTTTAAGCCAGATCCTGTCATATAAAATCCAATAATGGTGCTGTTATTGGCTATGCTTGTTAGATTTCTATTACCATTTATATCTGAATGTTAGGAAGAAGCTATTATAATGAAGATGAGTGTCATACATTAAGCCTTGGATCATTTCTAAATCATTGCCTGAGTACATAAACAAGATCTAATGTAATCTCACAGACGTGTTTTGCGAAGCTCAAAGCTCAAAATAATTCACCCAGTGTTGGAGGAAAGACAGACCTGACTTTATGAAAACAAAAACGAAAAAAAATAATACAGCACATATATCTCTTTTACAACCTGTAATATTTCAATGTGACGTCTCTTTAGCGCTCAGCCCTTCAGGGTAGAATCCAGCACCCAATTTTTCCAGCACCCCAGAAGGTAATAGCTCAGCGCATTGTCACACAAGAACCTGCGGGCTACGGAGTGTAACGTCTCATCTGTGCAGCTGATTCCATCATGCTTTCAGCATCGGCAAAGCTCGGCATCTGGGGAGCCCAGCGCAATCACCGTATACACCATTCTACGGAATTCATTACTGTTACTCTTTTAATTGACTGTTCCTGAGCACGCCATGCAATCAATTTGTAGCCTAATAATAACCATTTTAACATAATACCTCTGTGGTGCTGAAGGTACCATAAGCACCCAAGTGCTGAATTGTGCTTTATGAAACTAGAAAAAAAAAGCACAGCTCTGTACACAAATTACTTTTTTTGTTCATTAACAGAAGGATCAATGGAAAAGAGAAAGCTGCAAGCCTCGAGAAGAGATCTTATTTATACTCTATTTTATAGAAGGTTGTAACATACTTATACGGCCATTAAAGGGTTCCCAGGTAAAAGCAGTATTTTATATCTACGTAGGTGAGGTTTAATGTACAGTGACACTTGCCAGCAACATTCTATGGGCTTGATTCACTAAACTGTGATAACTCAAATATCCCACCTTATGAAAAGATGTCACACCTTATGAAAATATATCACACCTTATCAAAGATATCACACCTTATCAAAGTTAACACGCCTTATCAGAGTAGCATACGAACGTATGCCTGTTAATTGGCAATGGCACTTGTCCTGCCCTGAGCCCCTGCGGGTTTTGTAGCGCTCGCAATGCTACTCCGATAAGGCGTGTTAACTTTGATAAGGTGTGATATCTTTGATAAGGTGTGATATCTTTTCATAAGGTGCGATATATTTTCATAAGGTGTGATATCTTTGATAAGCCCAAGTGACATACTCTATCTACTACAGTTCACACTTGCACCTCCCTGGGAGTGTATATTATGCATACATGAAAAAGAAAAAGAAATAGAGAGCCCAAATAGTGCAGTATGTCAGAATAATGGGTATGAGTTTATGTAAATGATAAGGTACTCATAAAGGTGGGTTACCATTAACCACCCTGGCGTTTTATTTATTTCACCAGGGTGGTTGCGCAGAGCAGGTTTTTTTTTGAATTTTTTTAAAATCATGTAGCTAACCTAGTGCTAGCTACATGATTCCCCCCTCCCTGGCTCCTTCCCTCCCACCCTTCTGATCGCCGCCGGCGATCAAGCCCGTCCGGAAATCCCGTTCTGAACGGGATTTCCTTTAGGGCTTCCCCCATCACCATGGCGATGATCGTGATGACGTCATCGACATTGTGATGTCATCGGGAGTCCCGATCCACCCCTCAGCGCTGCCTGGCACTGATTGGCCAGGCTGCACACGGGGTCTGCGGGGGGGCCCTCTTTCGCGTTGGGTAGCGGCGCATCGGCGGCGACGATCGTTAGAAACACGCAGCAAGCAAAGTGCTTGCTGCGTGTTTTAAAAACAATTATCAAAATCGGCCCAGTGGGGCCTGAGCGGCGCCCTCCGGCGTCATTGACGAGCTGAGCTCGTCAATACCGCCAAGGAGGTTAAGGCCACCACTGAAATTGCAGGTGGGGAGATTAGACCCGACCCCACTCAGGTTAAGAATGTTGCACTCTGTAGATGCAGAAAAAGGAAGTGACACCCCTCCACTGAGGGTGGACTCAACATATCAAACAATATTAGAATGGAGGTGCAAGATGAACATAAAATAACTAAAAAACTGTTTAAGAAGGTAGTGGTGGACGTACCTCTCCAAAGTAAATTTAACAGTCAAGGGTCCACCGAAAACAATTTCTTTAATCAAATTACTTCATCTCTGGAGGCGCTCATACCTACTGGTTCAGCTCCTTTTATTGACTGATGAAGCAGGTTCTAGCCAGTGAAACGCATTGCAAATAATTTGTAGAGTAATTTGATTAAATAAATTGTTTTCAGTGGAACCTTTTCACACCTTGTCACCCGGATACTATATGTTCACACCTTGTCAATTTCATGGCTTTAAAGCCACCAGCAAACAAGAAAATACTACCTTTTCACCTACTTTTTAAATAGAAAAATAATGCATAATAAAATAATAACAATACAATGAAAAAAAAAAAAAAAGTTAATTTGAGCCATTGGCCTATATGCAATTAACTTTTCTTCCGAGTTTTCTCCTAAGTGATATTTTTAAATCTTTTTAAGTCCCAAGCAAGTGAGAAAATACTCAAAATAATTTTGATAGTTAAGAAAGTATCTCCTAGGAGAAAACACAGGAGAAAAAGTAACTGGTAATTACATTAGGGCCAATGTCGGAATATTAAGAGACATCATCATTTACATTACTAGGAGGCTAGAATATCTATTCAACTTGTAATGCTTTTGTTCCAGTATGGCAGAAAGTGATTTACACCACAGGGCCTGATTCAATTCACCTTTTCTCCTAAGTTTTCTCCTAGGTGAAATCTCACATCTTATCAATAAAATGTCTTTTACAGAGACTCTAAAGCTTAGAAAAAAACCAGGTTTTTACTTTAAAAACCTGTTTAACATAATTGCCCCACCTAAAATGCTGCATCCCCAGGGCTGAAAACTCCATAAATCACCCCAAACTCCCTGGACAAAAGTCCACAACCTTCTTGGTCGTGGATTTTTCTGCCCGCAGTGCCCGGGGGAGGCAGAGCTTTGGGCTGTAGCTCTGCCTCCATGCGTGTCAATTCACTCGTATCTTTGCCTCTCTCCCCGCCCCTCTCAGTGAAGGTAGACTGAGAGGGGTGGGGAGAGGTGGCGATCAGCACTGATTGATGGGAGTAGAGGCAGAGCTACAGCCCAAAGTTCTGCCTCTACAAGGGAGGAGCCCCAAAATGTGACCCAGAGAGTTTGGGGTGATTTATGGAGTTTTCAGCCACAGGGGTGCAGCGTTTCAGGTAGGGCAATTATGTTAAACAGGTTTTTAAAGTAAAAACCTGTTTTGTTTCTAGGCTTCAGAGTCTCTTTAAGCCACCTTGCTGCAAAAAAAAAAAAAAAAAATAATAATAATAATAATTTTGACAGTACTGTTTCACCTACTTTTTGGTACTTTTTCAATAGCAAGTGCTAAATGATATTTTAGACAGAATATGAAAATTATCTCCTAGGAAACAACTCGGGAGAAAAAGTGGAATGGATCAGGCCCACAGTGTACGGACCTCCACCTAGGTTACAAACGACTAGTAAATTGTCCAAAAACAACCTGACGTTAAGAACCACTAAGTGGCTAGCAAAGCAAAGAAAAAAGCAAAATGATAATAGGTGACATTCTACATTTTTTTTTCTAATTTACTACAATTAAATATATTTTCATAACCACAGGAAAAAAAGGCACTAATTGGTTGCTCTAATTCCATTTTTATTCTTTGGAAACACTTTGGGAGCATCAAGGTTATATTTTTATGAAGAAATATTTTGAATATGCTGTTGCTACGGTTACTTGTCTTCTTTTTCTCTTTTGTCTTTCCATTTAATCCTTAAGGATTACAGAGATAATATGGCTTGAAGAGTCCAATCCATTAGACCTTGTAGGTCATTGGTGGGGATTATAAAGTATCAGTACTAGATTATCACTTGTTTGGCTGTGGAGTTAGTGTGTAATACCTATAAAGCAGGTTCTACAGATTTAAATGAGACCTTTAGTAAAGACATTACCAGTAATCTTGCATAATTTCAGGCTATATGCTCTGGCTGTTTCTACGTTTGATTGACAGCCAAGATGGTCTCCTGACTTTTCACGGCATTTAAGTGTTTTTTGTTTTTCATTTCTTTTTTTTTTTTTTTGTGGTGAGGGATGGTGTAATTCTTAGGTCTCTGCCTTTGAATGCATTAGCAAACATATACAAATTCCATTTCCAAGGAAAAAATGTGACAGGTTATAAAACAAATGTAGATATATACAAAATGTAATGCTTTGCAAAGTATTTTAATCCTACATTTAAACTGTAGATAAGTCTTGAAACTGAAAAAACATCACATTTTGGAAAAAAAAAAATATATTGTTTTAAATGGAACCTAAACTGAGAGGGATATGGATGTTTCCTTTTAAACAATACCGGTTGCTTGTCAGTCCTGCTGATCTCTTTGGCTGCACTAAATGGCTGAATCACACACCTGAAACAAGCATGCAGCTAATCCAGTCTGACTTCAGTCAGAGCACCTGATCTGCATGCTTGTTGATGGGCTGAGGCAAAAAGTATTAGAGACACAGGATCAGCAGGAGTTATGGCAAAATCTTTTCTTCAATTTAAAAAAGGCTTGAACGTTTTCCTAACTTTGAAAGACATCCACAGCTACAGCTGCTAGATGTAGGAAGATGGTATCTTCAATTCTTCATCCAGCCAGGGAGATCATTTCTGTCCTGGTGGCTTTTCTATCTACAGTATATGACATGTTACTAAAAAGAAACAAAAAAACTGTTGGAACATGTCACAACTAATTAAATTAATTAGCAACAGGTCGGACTGTCAGTCACATGATTAGCTATAGAAAGAGCATCCTAAAGAGGCTTATGCTGGGTACACCCAATACAGTTTCCCGTTCGATTGATGGGTGATCGAACGGGAAGTTGCATCATGTGTACATGTCCAAAGTGCACCCGATCGATAAAGCGTTTGATTTTCTGATAACTGTGCAAAATCAAGTGCTTTATCGTTTGAGAGCTGATCGGAAATAATCGATCGCTTCCCGTCGATCGGGCAGGAAATTGGATGGTGTGTATCCAGCATTAGTTTCTCAAGTAGCGATGGGAATAGGTAACCCACTCTGTGAAACACAGTTTAAGCAATCATAATCATGTGGTGGTAATCACTGCATGAGTTCAGGAACACTCTGAGCTTGATTCACTAAAGGGTTCTAACACAGTTAGCATGCCTAAAAGCTTTGCACATGCAAACTAAAGTGCTAAGTAGTTTGCACGGGCAAAGTTGTTACTGATCGCGTGCTTTTTAGTGTGCACGAAACGTCACACTGTCCGTGTGCAAAGTACGCTTATCAGGCTATTTTGCACGTGGACAGTGCAACGTTTTGTGCGCACCGGTGCGATGTTTCGCGCGCACCGTGCAGCACTAAACTTTTGCGCACATATTAGCGTGTGCAAAGGCACTTTGCACGTGCTAAGGGGCTTTTCACTGGCATGCTAACACTTAGCACCCTTTAGTGAATCAAGCCCTCTGAGTATGATTTCATTTTTCCATGAAGACATTTCATGCAGGATACACAAACACAAGTTAAAACTGTACCGGCAAATAAGAAACTAGAAATGGGGCTACGTCATGCGGCGCGTGGCTCTCCGCGCAGAAAAATGGGTGTGGTCATGAACCAGAATGTGGGTGTGGTCGTGGGTGGAGACAAGTTTACATGAACTTAGCAATGGTGGGACATTAGATTAGGACAGTGGTGGCGAACCTTTTGGAGGTCGAGTGCCCAAACTGCAAAGTCACTTTACTATCACAAAGTGCCAACAGCAATTTAAACTAAATACAAACGTTTTAACTCATACATGAACATTATGGAAAATCCAAGTTGAAAATAAACTGCGAAGATAAACAATTTCATCCATCCGACTCCTGAAAAATGTATTCATTTTTTTTAGAACCTCCCAGTTTCATTTTCTGTTTTAAAAAGCTGAAAAAGTAGGCTTAATGCTACTGTCTCATATGATGATGATTCAGATTTTTCCATAGTCTCGCAGTTAGCAATAATGTGACCCCCAACAAGACAAATTCAGCAATCATGAGGCCCCCCCATCAAGACAAATTCAGCAATCATGAGGCCCCCAACATGACCAACTCAGCAATCATGAGGCCCCCAACAAGACAAATTCAGCAATCATGAGGCCCCCAACATGACCAACTCAGCAATCATGAGGCCCCCAACATGACCAACTCAGCAATCATGAGGCCCCCAACAAGACAAATTCAGCAATCATGAGGCCCCCAACAAGACAAATTCAGCGATCTTGAGGCCCCCAACAAATCATGAGGCCCCCAACAAGACAAATTCAGTAACCATGAGGCCCCCAACAACACAAATTCAGCAGTCATGAGGCACATAAATAGACAGCATTTCACATAAATAGGCAGAATGCCCCCTTAACATGGTAGACACCTCTCACCTGGCAGCAGTTCCCTAAAATACACTCAATCTGACAGCAGGGATTCTCCAAAAATAGGTAGCCCCAGGTCTATAGGTGTCCCCAGAATAGGTGGCCAGCGGTATACATGTCCCCAGAACAGGTAGCCAGGGGTATATGTGCCCGCCCAGTATATGTAGGCAGGGTATATGTGCCCAGTATATGTAGGCAGGGGTATATGTGCCCAGTATATGTAGTCAGGGGTATATGTGCCCAGTATATGTAGTCAGGGGTATATGTGCCCAGTATATGTAGTCAGGGGTATATGTCCCCAGTATATGTAGCCAGGGGTATATGTCCCCAGTATATGTAGACAAAGGTATAGATGACTCCAGTATATGTAGTCAGGGGTATATGTGCCCAGTATATGTAGCCAGGGGTATATGTGCCCAGTATATGCAGTCAAGGGTATATGTGCCAAGTATATGTAGTCAGGGGGATATGTGCCCAGTATATGTAGGCAGGTGTATATGTCCCAGTATATGGAGGCAGGTGTATATGTCCCGGTATATGTAGGCAGGTGTATATGTCCCAGTATATGTATGCAGGTGTATATGTCCCCGTATATGAAGGCAGGTGTATATGTCCCGGTATATGCAGGCAGGTGTATATGTCCCGTTATATGTAGGCAGGTGTATATGTCCCGGTATATGTAGGCAGGTGTATATGTCCCGGTATATGTAGGCAGGTGTATATGTCCCGGTATATGTAGGCAGGTGTATATGTCCCGGTATATGTGGGCAGGTGTATATGTCCCAGTATATGTAGGCAGGTGTATATGTCCCCAGTATATGTGACCAGGGGGTATATGTCCCCAGTATATGTAGCCAGGGGTATATGTCCCAGTATATGTAGCCAGGGGTATATGTCCCAGTATATGTAGGCAGGGGTATATGTCCCAGTATATGTAGCCAGGGGTATATGTCCCAGTATATGTAGGCAGGGGTATATGTCCCAGTATATGTAGGCAGGTGTAAATGTCCCAGTATATGCAGGCAGGTGTTTATGTCCCAGTATATGTAGGCAGGTGTATATGTCCCAGTATATGTAGGCAGGTGTATATGTCCCGGTATATGTAGGCAGGTGTATATGTCCCGGTATATGCAGGCAGGTGTATATGTCCCGGTATATGTAGGCAGGTGTATATGTCCCGGTATATGTGGGCAGGTGTATATGTCCCAGTATATGTAGGCAGGTGTATATGTCCCCAGTATATGTAACCAGGGGGTATATGTCCCCAGTATATGTAGCCAGGGGTATATGTCCCAGTATATGTAGCCAGGGGTATATGTCCCAGTATATGTAGGCAGGGGTATATGTCCCAGTATATGTAGCCAGGGGTATATGTCCCAGTATATGTAGGCAGGGGTATATGTCCCAGTATATGTAGGCAGGTGTAAATGTCCCAGTATATGCAGGCAGGTGTTTATGTCCCAGTATATGTAGGCAGGTGTATATGTCCCAGTATATGTAGGCAGGTTTATATGTCCCAGTATATGTAGGCAAGTGTATATGTCCCGGTATATGTAGGCAGGTGTTTATGTCCCGGTATATGTAGGCAGGTGTATATGTCCCGGTATATGTGGGCAGGTGTATATATCCCAGTATATGTAGGCAGGTGTATATGTCCCCAGTATATGTAGCCAGGAGGTATATGTCCCCAGTATATGTTGCCAGGGGTATATGTCCCAGTATATGTAGCCAGGGGTATATGTCCCAGTATATGTAGGCAGGAGTATATGTCCCAGTATATGTAGGCAGGGGTATATGTCCCAGTATATGCAGGCAGGTGTATATGTCCCAGTATATGTAGGCAGGTGTATATGTCCCAGTATATGTAGGCAGGTCACGGTGTATATGTCCTGGTATATGTAGGCAGGTGTATATGTCCCGGTATATGTAGGCAGGTGTATATGTTCCGGTATATGTAGGCAGGTGTATATGTCCCGGTATATGTAGGCAGATGTATATGATCCCAGTATATGTAGGCAGGTGTATATGTCCCAGTATATGTAGGCAGGTGTATATGTCCCAGTATATATAGGCAGGGGTATATGTCCCCAGTATATGTAGCCAGGGGGTATATGTCCCCAGTATATGTAGCCAGGGGGTATATGTGCCCAGTATATGTAGCCAGGGGTATATGTCCCAGTATATGTAGCTAGGGGTATATGTCCCAGTATATGTAGCCAGGTGTATATGTCCCCAGAATAAGTAGCCAGGGGTATATGTCCCAGTATATGTAGCTAGGGGTATATGTCCCAGTATATGTAGCCAGGGGTATATGTCCCAGTATATGTAGGCAGGAGTATATGTCCCAGTATATGTAGGCAGGTGTATATGTCCCAGTATATGTAGGCAGGTGTATATGTCCCAGTATATGTAGGCAGGTGTATATGTCCCCAGTATATGTAGGCAGGTGTATATGTCCCAGTATATGTAGGCAGGTGTATATGTCCCAGTATATGTAGGCAAGTGTATATGTCCCAGTATATATAGCCAGGGGTATATGTGCCCAGTATATGTAGGCAGGTGTATATGTCCCCAGAATAAGTAGCCAGGTGTGCCGCAGCAGGAGGGGAGCAGCGCAGAGAAGAGGGAGAGCTATCAGCTATGTGCGGATAGCGGGGAAGGGCGGACGTCTCCCCCCCCCTCCCTCACCTTAGGGGGCTCTCCCTCCCTCGCTCTCCCCTCCGGAGTCCGGAACAAAGTGTGCAGCGGCTGGGCAGCGGGCGGAACTTACCTCGTCTCGTCGCAGGCGCCGGATGGATTTGACGCTAGTCTGGTCTGGTCCAGACCAGAGTGCGGCACCAGAACTTCCGGCACAGGAGCGAGACGAGGTGGGTTCCGCCCGCTGCCCACCTGCTGCACACCTCGTTCCGGACTCCGGAGGGGAGAGCGAGGGAGGGAGGGAGAGCCCCCTAAGGTGAGAGAAGGTGGGGGGAGACGTCCGCCCTTCCCCGCTATCCGTACTTATCTCTCCCTCTTCTCTGCGCTGCTCCCCTCCTGCTGGTCGCACGGGTACGCGGCTAGGGGGGGCAGCGGGCGGCCAGGGTCGGGCAGATGCCCGATTTTGCCATATGTGCGGACGCCCATGAAGGTAACTAATGTGTTCCTTTGATCTCCCGATACAAAGTGTCATTTGCTGCAAGCACACCCGCTGTGCTGTTCTCTTCATCTTTATCCTTATCTTCAGATGATAGCTGGCGTCCTGTCTCTGAATTAGGACAACAGTGCAGATCCCGCTAGCGGCTATTAGCATCTGAATGGGCTGTCTGCATGCTGCCAGGAAGTGACAATGGCAATCTGCTCTTTGAGTGTAGGAGTTTCTCCAGTGCAATCTGTAACGGTCTTGTGTCGTAGCTCAGATGTCTGATTATATGGTGATCTGCAGAATCACCAATAATACAGACGCTATACCTGATTATGGGTGATCTGCAGAATCACCATTAATACTAGTATAGCAGACAAGGAGCAGAGTGTGTAGTGATTTGGTGCAACCGTAACTTTAATGGTATAATGAGACCTCACCAGAGGGGCTGGTGAGGTATAACCAGTACACTGACCGTGCACTAAAGTACAACCTCCAGCAAGCTGGAGAAACAATACTGAAGAGGCTGGATCTCCCGAGGAGCGGGTGATTCAGAATGTACTGCAGGCAATTGAACACCCGAGGGGCGGGTGAATCAGACTATACTGCAGCCTAAGAGACACAGAAATACTACAATGACAGATTACCTAATGAGCAGGTAATTAAGGCTGGACTACAGCCTAGCAGAACTGCTTCACCATTGGAGCTGGCGTAGTTAACACCTCACCAGTGGCGAGGGCCCACTGTAGAGTAGAATGGTCAGGCAGGCAAGGTTCGGCAACAGAGAGGTAAGTAACGGTACAGGATCGTGAGACAAGAGAGTAATCGGTAATCAGGCAGAGGTTCAGCAACAGGAAGGTACGTATCGGTACAGAATCGTGAGACAAGAGAGTAAACGGTAATCAGGCAGAGGTTCAGCAACAGGTAGGCAGATAGGCGAAAGTACAGAATCAGAAAGCAGGATCAGAGTCAGAGTAATCGCTAAGAGTCATACACAGGAGATCAATACAGAAATGAATATCCTAGTCTAGGTGTGAAGTCCTTGGCATCAACACCCAGGAACTACTCTAAACAAATAACAATAACAAGGTAGCAATATCCTAGTCTAGGTGTGAAGTCCTTGGCGTCAACACCCCGGAACTAGTCTAAACAAATAACAAAAACACGGTAGCAATGTCCTAGTCTAGGTGTGAAATCCTTAGCATCAACACCAGGGAACTAGCCTAAGGTCTGAGCGCTAAAACGCAAGTATTCACGACAACAGACAATGCTTGAATGAAGCCCGGAGGCTTAAGAAGCAGAGGAGACCCAACTGGCACGCCCCCCTACCATCAGACAATCCTGGGCGCCGTGGGACTCCTCTGACGTCAGTCGACCAGCAGGTCAGCTGACGGGCTTCCTCCCCGCATAAAGGTTCCGTCTATGCGCGCACCCGCGTGCTAAGGCGACCCCCTGCCCAAGCGAACGTTCCGTCCTCGGCGTCCTAGACGCCGGACGGGTGGATGGCCGCATGGAGGCAGCTGCGGCGGCGGTGCTGTTAGCCGCAGCTGCCTCGAGTCTTAAACAATCCCTATAGAGCCTTTTATATATTACCTATCTGTGGACAGATATTTTACTTCTATCAGATTTGTCAGTAACTTCTAAGGTGGATTCATAAAGATGTTATATTTCATCAAGAAGTAGTGCGAAACATATTGCATTGCAGTGGATATGTTGCTTTAATGTGGAGGACACCTTGGGTTTTACAAATGCACCAGCTGACAGTGATTTTACACAAATAATTGTGTTGAAACGTTTTATCTGTATCAGATATATTTACACTATCAACCCCTATGGAGGAAATTTTTGTTAACATCTTGTTTACATAACTTGTTTGTTTGCAGTGAATCAATTGCCATAATGTTATTTTCCAATACTGTAATAAGAAAAAAGTATACATTGTTTAATAGTCACTAAGCTGTGCGCTATTTCTACATAAGCTAAAGTGACATAACATCAGTACAGCATGTGGGTGGTATTAGGGGGGCCAACATTACCGGGAATTACAGTCTTACTAACGGTGTTTAACAGTTTAAGAGTAACTGGACTGGAGTGTTTCCAGGGATCCCAGCTTCACCAGCGGCTTATCTCCTTCCCAGAGCAGGGACAAGGTCTTCCAGCACCCAAGGCTGAGACACCAAAGTGCGCCCCTCCATCCCTCCCACCCCAGCCATCACACACTGATTGCTATTAGACTAAGAGGGCCACAAGGCCCACAACCTCCCCAACACCTTAATATCTAGTTATATGGCTTACTGTCACTGGTATGTATCCCCTTTTCTTATTTCTTTCTGCTTCATACACAATTAGGAATGACAGCTGAATGAATTGTGCGCCCCCTCCTACACTGCGCCCTGAGGCTGGAGCCTCTCCAGCCTATGCCTCGGCCCGGCCCTGCTCCTTCCTCCCGGGGTTCCATCACTGAGATGCTGGGGAGACCCTCAGGGGAAGCGGCACTCCGGGAAGACTGTTCACTGGAGCCACAATCCGTGCTGTCCCGTCCCCTGCTCTATGTGCTGCTCCTTCACCATCTCCTCCTCCCCGGTGCTGCTGGCAGCCTCAGCTGTCCCATCTCCTGCAGCTTCTGCCATGGTTTCCCGCTGCTGCCTCACCACCTCTGCAGCTCTCCGCTACTTTTTTCAGAGGTGTATTAATGGTTATATGTATATTTTACTTATGCATACTGTACAATATAAATAGCAGTGATCCCTATAGCCGCTTTTTTCTGTAAGAAGTAAAAGTACCTGTATATATGTAAATACATGTTAAACATGATGCAAACATTATGGAGGCTTTGGATTCAACAGTTAGTATAGCCGCTAAAATTGAACAAAATACCTCTGCTACTCGTATGTTAATCTTGCTACAGCTGTCAGCCGCAAAAGGTGGTTTTTACAGGAATTGATATAGGTGTAATTTTTAATGATTTATAAGTGCTGATAGCCACACATGAGGAGCACATGATGTGTGTTAATAACCACAATTTAATGCAAAATAGAAGGAGTGCTGAAAGAAAAGGAAAAAAAATCCCGGCTATTGCCATTGCGATTGAAATTTAAGTTTACCGATATTCGCGCCTATTTTAACTTGCGGCTATTTCAAATGTACGCTGGTTCAGAAGTAAAAGAGTCCGAGTACTAAGTTGGCCTACTCACATTTCAGACCTGCCACCCATGAAAACTTTTGTTATGAAACAGAAAATAGGACAAAGGAGACCTGAAACTGAGTGGATAGAATCCTATATCAGACAAAAACATTAAGTTCTCAAACATATACACATTATTGTTAAAAAAGAAAGTGAATCAGAAAGAAAGTGATAAACATGTCCCGGTTCCAAATTTTTAAAATATGCTAGTGGCATCACATTCAAAACTAGCATACCGTAATTCTTTTCAGAAAACAATATTTCCAGTTTTTAAGGTTTTTCATTCTCTAAAATAGCTCCCAGTTTTTGCATGTAGTTTGGCCTATTTCTCCATCCCTGGTCTTTTCTTTCCTATGGCCATTCCTTAACTTATATAATTCCATGTTACATATGGTATATCATAGGTTTCATCAATCCCTTCGATCCATGGTGTCCAGTTAGTCACCATGTACAAGATTTACAGAAACCCGGCTATGTACATGTTCTGTTTCTTCTTTTGTAAACCACAGCAAAACAGCTTCCTGTAATTTGAGGCGTGGACTAGGTTTTAGCGCTGGATGAAACTGCATTATGTGTGATGACTAGGTCTTTTTTTTTATTTTTTTTTTCAAAACATCGTCTACAAGAAAGATTGTATTCTTCAGACTTTTTTTTCCCTTTTACAGTGCATCCAAAAGTAAAGAGCAGTCACAGTTAAATTAGATAACATTTTCTGCTTCATTTTTATTACTGCACTTTTTTGTATTTTGCCTGCAGTTCTTACGGCGCTGAAGAGAAAGTATTTTACTGTTTCTCTGCAGCTAAATGATGCACTACAAAAATCAGATTTATGTGCATAGAAAATAGCATAGACCATCAGTATAGGTGCATACTGTATATAACCATTTTGCCTACAGGGGCCAAAAAGACTTAGACAAAAAAACATTTTGTTTTATTAATGGGAAGGATAAGTACACTTATAAGTGCACCTGCCCTTTGCAACGCTACTAGGGATGAGCGACAGAGCGAGCAAATTTCCCATGATCGATTGTGCAGCAAATTGAGCCTCTTTTACTTGCTATGAATTGTTATGTTCTTGATTAGCATTTAAAGTGTACCCGAGGTGGATATACAATGGGCACAAATGGGACACAGATGCATGTTCCCATCTTAAGGACATGCCTCTGTGTCCCCTCTGCTCTCTGAGCTCCTTGCACCCCACAGTCCACCTGTATTTTAGTGACAAGGAGCTTGTCAGCAATCCTAGAGGGGAAAGGGCGTCTAGCAGGAGAGGCACTCCTGCGTAACGCCCCCTCCATACCCCTCAGGCCATCCTATTGGCTCTCCCTCACCTTTCACCTGCACCCTTTCTCTCCTCTCTGTGCTCTGTTCTCTCGGAGGAGAGCACAGAGCTGTGTGTATTGTGTCGTGTCCCCGCCATCGCCACAAAAGTGAAACTACTTGCCGGTGGCCGAATGGAGCGGCATGGGACAACGAGAAGCGGCTCAATCTTCTCAGGGAGGAACACTGCTTCTGGTAAGTATTTTTATTTTGCAGTACCTTTCCACCACAGGTTCTCTTTAAAGGAGCACTAATCTTCTTTATGGTCTTTTTTTGCAGTGGTGTACTTAGAAATGTTAAAGGACAACTGAAGTAGGAGGCTGCCATATTCATTTCCTTTTAAACAATGCACATTGCCTGGCTGCCCTCTGCTGATCCACTGCTTTTAATAGCCATAGACCCTGAATTATCATGCAGATCAAGATAATGACAAGATTAGCTCCATGCTTGTTACAAGTGTGTGATTCAGACAATACTGCCTCCATGTCCATCTAACTTCAGATGTCCTTTATCTTCTACTCTTGCTGTTATTCTGCAAAATGCATGTGCCCGCCAGTAGCCAGCCAATAAAAATACCTGCTATCTATATCATATTAAATACTGGAGAACAGGTTATTTAATGTGCATTTACCCCTTTAAGGGGGAGCAAAGGGTGCCAATATCCTTAACAACCAAACAAGGGAACCAATTTCTCACAATGCTTCATAATTTATTGATTCAGTATACAAACCCCGCAATAAACAACCCCTACCCCCCTAAAAACAATGCCTATATTGGTTTGGAGCGCTCCCCATTAACACCAACACATGCACATGCAAAATTAAGGCCTGGTCAGCACAAACAATGCTCAGTTTGAATAGCAGTTCAAGATCTATCTAGTTTTCTTTGCAACATCACATTTATCAATGGAATTCTGTTTGAGATCTAGGCAGTTTAATTTCCGCATCACAGTTCCATATATTGTTTTAATCTTCCAAGGAAATACTAATGTCCATGGACTACACCTTCCTCTACAATGGGCTGTACTCTCACAGCATGGTTAGGGCTCCCTTGAGCTTTCTTAATCATGCATAGTCCTTATATAATGCTTATTCCAATGCTGCTCAGCAGCACTCACCACCTCATGTCACGTCTCGTCTCTTATAAGATTATCTCAGCGCTTGTAGACTTGTGTCCGCGGCGTCCCGCGGCTTCCTCTGCCATCACTGAATGATACTCCACGAGTTGAGGGGTAGTCTTCTCTGACCGGCCAGACTTGCTAAATCCATGTGCTGGTGGAGGGGTACATAGCGTCACACGCTCTCTTCCAGCGGCATGTACCACGCCTCGCATACGCGTTACGCCCACTAGTCGTCACGTGGGCTTCCTCAGTGCATCTGCTGTGGATGTGCATGTGTTGGTGTGAATGGGGAGCGCTCGCATCCAATATAGGCATTGTTTTTAGGGGGTAGGGGTTGTTTATTGCGGGGTTTGTATACTGAATCAATAAATTATGAAGCATTGTGAGAAATTGGTTCCCTTGTTTGGTTGCTATCTATATCACCCAGATGTTAGTACCTGTATTATGCAAGGCTCACACAAGCACCCAAATTGGCAAAGCAGTTATTTTGGGCGCTGTGGCAATCAACGTTATTGACTCTCCATAGACAGCAATGTTAATTGCAGCTAAGGGTGCTGAAGAGATGCCTTTTGGTGTTGGGTTATCAGTTACTGATTATGTGTATGCATGTTTTCATTTTTCATTTTAAAGGGACTCCGAGCTCAACTTAAAAATGAAAAAAATACTCACCCGGGGATTTATCCAACCCAGTGACGGTGATTAAAGCGCGCATGCGGCGTACTTTCACGACGGCCGCCGTGATGATGCGAGGCAGCCGGCGTGGTGACGTCAGCCGCGTCATACGCGGAAGAAGGAGCCCGACACTCGGCCGAGTGTCGCCGGGCTACCGCCGGGCAGCCATTCTGGAACGGGGACTAGGAGAGGAGCCAGGACGCCGTCGTGGGACCTCCCGACCAGCACTGGGCTGGAGAAAGCCCCTGGTGAGTACTATTTTAATTTTTAAGTTGAGCTCAGTGTCCCTTTAAAGGATGAACCTGAGAGTGCCTCAAATTTAGTCTCAGGTTCAAGTGCATGAAATGTTTGCTTGCTTGCTATCTGGTGATAATGATACAAAAAAGGGACCCTTTCTACAGAGGGAACTTCAATGCTGGCCAATGCTGGAGAAAAAGGTCCAGTACAGAATGTTGTTGCATGCATTCCGTTTTGGAAGCTAATATGCTCCATTTTTTTTTTTTAACCGAATACAATTTTGCAACCTAGTTGTTTTTATCGCTATTACCGTTCAAGCTTGCCGTGAATGTTTTGAGTGCAGAGGGAGGGTTAATGATTGTTTGTGTGCAAACTGACCACTTCCCCCAACACCTGCTTTCCCCTTTTAAAACCTGGTCCCAAAGCAGGTTTGGCATAGCTATCCTTTCTTGGGTTATCAGTAAGCGTCGAGAGTGATGCTGGCAGATTGGGAATTGGTGCTGAGTATGTGAGCAGGTCCTTTCAGGTGCAAGGTTATTGACAAGCGTTTCCAGTGAAATGCCAAATTTGGTAAACAGAGCAAAAGGGTAGTGTTAGGCATATCAACAGGAACATTCTTAGGTCAGTGTTAGGTGTATTAATAGAATGGTTAGTGTTAGAGGTATCGATTAGTGTTGCTTTTCTTCAGCAAGATGCATGTGCCTGAGTAGCCAGGCACGAGGCATACCGCTATTTACATCACCCAGATGTTATTATCAGGCTAGGCTGACACTAGGGACAAAATCAGCAAAGGAAGGAAGGTTAGTTTTAGGCATATTGGACACTGTTATGAGTAGGAAGGTTAGTGTAATGGATAGCGGAGATGCCGCCGCAGCGGTGAGCGGCATGGCGGCTGTCTCTTCGTCTCAGCCGGCGGCCCCCGCCGCGCTATTGCATGGTGGGGTTTTGCCTGGTTCTTCAGCTACTGTAATGGATAGTGGAGATGCCGCCGCAGCGGTGAGCGGCATGGCGGCTGTCTCCGCGTCTCAGCCGGTGGCCTCCGCCGCAGTATATATAGGACCTGCCTGTCAGTAGCTCCTTGTCTGCTGTTGCATATGCTACGTGTTAGCACTCAGACCTTAGTCAGATCCCAAAGTCTTCTTTATAAAGACCCTTTTATCAGGAGATTCACAAACATGGGTATATAGTCTTCACACAGGGCATGAGGCATTATCCTCAGTTCAGGAGTTTTTTAAGGCTATGGCCGTTATATACGATGATCCGGATATTGCTATCACGGCTGAAAGGAAAATAAAGAATCTCAGGCAGGGTCGTAACCCAGTAGAGGTTTATGCCGCAGAATTTAGGAGGTGGGCTGTTTCAGTTAGATGGGGAAAGTATGCTTTGTTAGACTGTTTCCTGTCAGGACTATCTGATGCAGTTTCTGATTTGATGTTAGGTCATCCTGAGCCTAAATCTCTGGATGAAGCAATTTCATTGGTGGTGCGGGTTGATCGCCGCCTTCGCTATCAAAAACAAACCCGTGGGAGAAATGCTGTAAGATCTGTTTCCTACGCCTCTTCTCCACCCTCGTCACCTCAGGACGAACCAATGCAGTTCGGTCAGTCTAGGTTAACACAAGTGGAGAAGAATCGCAGAAGGTCAGAAAGACTCTGTCTATACTGTGCTGAGGAGGGTCACATTGTCCAGCATTGCCCTAAAAAGTCGGGAAACGCTGCCGCCTAGGTGTAGTCAGAGGTAATACCCTAGGCGAGCCGTGTTTACCTCTAGAAAATAACTGTTTACTCCTCCCTTGTTCCATTACCTGGGAGGGTCGGGCCACGGCCACGGAAGCAGCTAATTTTATAGATTATGATTTTGTCAAAAAATTGGGGATACCGTTACTTCCTTTAAACTGTCAGATTTTGATCTCTCCGTTACAGTGTAGACAGCCTCTCTCCCAGACCCCCTTATTGTTGTGTAATATAGGGGTTCTACATAAGGAGAAACTACAGTTCTTTGTCTTGCAAATGGCAACCTCTACCATAATCCTCGGTATGCCTTGGTTGCAACTACACTCCCCTCAGATCGACTGGGCTTCAGGTCAGCTACAGAGCTGGTCAGCCCATTGTCATCATCATTGTTTGGAGAAAGTTGCTGTTTGCACCACCAAGGTTCAGGTGAAAGGGGTGCCAGTGCAGTACGCAGAATTTTCTGACGTGTTCTGTCCAAAATCAGCAGAGAAACTCCCTCCACACCGGAGCTTCGACTGTCCCATAGAGTTAAGATCTGGTTGTATGCCCCCTAGAGGTCATCTCTATAATCTGTCGGGCCAGAGAAGCTGGCTATGCAGGAATACATTAAAGAAAATTTGGCCAAGGGCTTTATCTGTCCTTCCTGGTCTCCAGCAGGGGCTGGGTTCTTCTTTGTACAGAAAAAAGACGGTGGGCTGCGACCTTGTATTGACTATCGGGGTTTAAATAAGATCACAGTGAAAAATCGCTATTCACTGCCGTTGATTGATGATTTGTTTGCTCAGGTGACTAATGCCAGTATCTTCTCCAAGCTAGACTTACGAGGAGCATACAACCTGGTACGCATTAGGGACGATGATGAATGGAAGACGGCGTTCAACACGCCCGACGGGCACTACGAGTATCTGGTCATGCCCTTTGGGTTGTGTAATGCCCCTGCCGTCTTCCAGGAGTTGATCAATGAAGTATTTAGGGAAGTTCTGGGGAAATGAGTGCTAGTGTATCTGGATGATATACTGATTTTCTCACCCAATCTGACAGAACATCGGAAACATGTGAAGTTCGTTTTAAGAAAATTGAGGCAGAACTCGTTGTATGCGAAGTTAGAGAAATGCCTCTTTGAAGTCACTAAGGTCCCTTTTTTGGGATATATTATTTCCATTTCAGGTCTCTCCATGGATCCTGAAAAAGTCTCTGCTGTATTGGAGTGGCCTCAACCAGTAGGATTGAAGGCACTCCAAAGATTTCTTGGCTTCGCCAATTACTACAGGAAGTTCATCAAAGGGTTTTCCTCTGAAGTGTCACCCCTCACCAACCTTACCAAGAAGGGGGCTGACACTTACCAATGGACAGTAGAGGCACAGTCTGCCTTCGCTACGTTGAAAAAGTTGTTTTGTTCTGCTCCAATTTTGAGACACGTGGATGTCACCTTCCCCTTCATTGTTGAGGTGGATGAATCGGAGATTGGGGTTGGGGCTGTGCTGTCTCAACGCTCTGGCCTTCAAGGCAAACTACATCCCTGTGCCTTCTTTTCTCGTAGGTTCTCTCCAGCCGAGGAGAACTACGATATTGGCAATAGGGAGCTTTTGGCCATTAAATTAGCCTTTGAAGAATGGTGCCATTGGCTGGAAGGGGCAGAACATACGATCACGGTCTAAACTGATCATAAAAATTTGGAGTACATCGAAGGGGATAAAAGACTTAGCCCCCGACAGGCCCGCTGGTCCTTGTTCTTTTCAAGGTTCAGATTTGTCATGACGTATACACCGGGTAGTGAGAATGTCAAAGCAGACGCATTATCTAGGTGTTTTGAGCCCGAGACAGTTCAGCCATCAACCCCTGAGACCATCTTACCTCAAAGACTGGTGAAGGCAGCTACGGAGTCCTGGGAAGACGGGGCACTTAACCTGGGGCCCTACCAGCAAGATATTCCAGAAGGTAAGCCCGAGGGGGTTCTGTTTGTGCCACTTACTTTTTGCCTACAACTCTTGCAATTGTTTCACGCCCATAAGAATGCAGGGCATCCCGGGGCTGCTCAAACTCAAGACCTACTGGCCAGATGTGTATGGTGGCCTTCGTTGGCTCTTGATTGCAAAGAGTTTGTGAGAGAGTGTTCTGTGTGTGCCAGAAATAAATCCTCTCATCAAGCACCAGTAGGTACGCTACAACTCTTACCGGTGCCAAATGAACCATGGACTCACTTGTCTATGGACTTTGTAGGAGAACTCCCCAGGTCTGAGGGCAAGTCGGTCATCTGGGTGGTAGTTGATAGGTTCAGTAAAATGTCTCATTTTGTCCCTCTGAAGGGACTCCCCTCGGCTCAGGAATTGGCTGATCTCTTCATCCAGCACATTTTCAGGCTGCATGGCATTCCAGAGAATGTGGTGTCAGATAGGGGAGTCCAGTTTGTGTCTAAATTCTGGAGAGCCTTTTGCCACCAGCTCGGTATGGACCTGTCATTTTCATCAGGCTACCACCCACAGACCAATGGACAGACCGAAAGAGTTAAACAGTCCTTGGAGCAATTTCTCAGGTGTTATGTGGCAGATGCACAGTCAGATTGGGTAAAATTCCTGCCATTTGCGGAATTTGCGCATAATAATCTGAAGAGTTCCTCTTCAGGTTTTTCTCCTTTCCAGGTGGTTTCGGGGAGATCTCCCAAATTCTCTCCTTTACCAGTGGCATCTTCCCCTTTTCCAGCTTTAGAGGATTGGCAAAGGGCATTGAAGGATATCTGGGTGCTTGTAAAAAGGAATCTGGGAAAAGCCTTTTAAACGCAGAAAAAACAGGCAGATAAAAGGCGGTCTGTTGAGTGGAAGTTCATCTGGCGTGAAAGCAACCATCACCTAAGTTAGGACCCAGATTTGCAGGCCCATACCCGGTGTCCAGAAAGTATATACTGAGAGTTCAGAAAGATTAATGACGTGACATATGTGATTGATCTCCCAGCCAGTATGAGAGGTGTGAGATAATTTCATGTTTCTTTGTTGAAGCCCGCTGTGCAGGTGGATTCCTCCCCCCCCCCCCGTGATGATTGACGACCAACCTGAGTATGAGATCGAGAAGATTTTAGATTCTCGATTAGTGCAGAATTCTGTACAGTACCTGGTTCATTGGAAGGGGTATGGCCTGGAAGAGAGAACTTGGGTTCCGGATTGCCGCATGCATGCCGAGGATCTAAAGAGAGTTTCATGAGCCGCCGGCTGAGACGTGGAGACAGCCGCCATGCCGCTCACGGCTGCGGCGGCATCTCTGCTATCCATTACAGTACCCCCCTGAGGAGTCCCTGTGACTGCAGGGGGCCCAGAACTGTAAGGGGGCCCCAACTACTACTTTACTCCCTCTGACAAATGGGTCCATCCTTAAGATCAGGTGTTTTTGTGGCTACACTTGTCATGGGTGCGAAAATCATGATGACCACACTTGTTCTATGGCCCCAGACTGTGAGGGGCACCAGGGGTAGGAAAGGGTATAAACATTGAGAGATCCTTTAAAAGTTTTGCCGGTGAGCCCCATGATTAATAGTTACACCCCTGAGTAATGGAATGCAAAGTCCTGTCCTGAATGACTTTTCTGGACACATGGAATATGGGGACATGTCCTTCTAGATAGCTTCGATTTCTCTCCATTACATGGACATCACAATTACACAGATGGCCACAGTGGATTTGTTGTCCATTTTTGTGGCTGCGGTGTAGTGTTAACCTAGCCTACAGCAGATTGGTGGACTCATTGTAGGCATTTTAGATAACTATTATATTGGTTACTGTATCCGGTATCTGTTTGCTTCGCTATTTAGACCTTATCCTCATTCTGGTGCTCTGAGTAAAATCTCTCCATCTCCTCTCTTCATTCACACTATATCATATATATACTCTTTTGCATCATTTCCCACTGACATTGATAAATAACTGTGAACCTAGGTTGAGCGTTTTTTTTTTTTTTTTTTGCCTCTTCACTGCAGCTGTCTTTCAGTGCGTAGTTTCAGCGAAAGAGGCAAGCAGATTCTCAGACACGTCTCATATACTTGATGTGGAAAGCACAGTAACCCATATAAATACTACTCCTTTGTGAGACCTGAACCAGAACTTTG
The DNA here is from genome assembly GCF_040937935.1 of Hyperolius riggenbachi. NCBI lineage: Eukaryota > Metazoa > Chordata > Amphibia > Anura > Hyperoliidae > Hyperolius > Hyperolius riggenbachi. Next base: position 102,917,603 of record NC_090652.1, read on the forward strand.
CAGGGGGCTAATCAGATTTGGGAGCTGCAGATGAATGAACTAGTGGCTTGCTGAATTAATCATCTGCTGGCTAATTTATTGCCAGCTGCTGAATCTGTATAGATCCTGCAAAGTTTTAGTTCTGCCCTTAAAAAATCCATGAGAAGAAGAGAACACCAAGAGCCCAATATAGTGTAGTATGTACTGGTAATGGAAGATTAAGGCCCCATTCACACTTGCGTTTTGCCTTGCAAACGGACCGGATCCTGATCGGATCCTGATCGGATCAGGACCTGATCCTGATCGGAACCGTACGGTTCCGATCAGGATCCGATCACGATCCGGTCCGTTTGCATCAGGCATGCATCAGGCTGCCATCAGGATCCGTGGGCAAAAAAATAGCGAAATTAAATAAAAAAATGTTGGGGTCAGCAGAAGGTGCACCTGGTGCACCTGTAGAATCAGGTTCCTCCGCTGTAGGCCTCACCTCCACCTCCGACATTCTGCCAAAACAGCTCCAGCACGTCTGTCACTGCTGCTCCACTCCAGACATGCTTGGCCCATGTGTCCCCATCCGAAATGGCCGCTTGGATATGCATAGGAAGTGGGGTAGAACGTCAGGTGTTTGTCTCCAGTGTGTTCTGTGCTTTCCGTTCCCCATTGGTTTCTGTGTGCCTGATGCACGTCAGGCTCCGGTCAGGCTCCGGTCAGGATGCGTGGGTCGGAGATCCGGACCCAAAAAATAGCACATGTTGGAAAAGAGTCCGGAGTCCGGATCCGATCCGGCTCCAGTACGTACGGAACGGACGCGTGTGAACGTCCTCATAGACATTACATTGCTATGCGGAACGTACGTTCCGTTTGTACAGTATGCGTTCCGGATCCGATCCGGAAAATCCTGATAGCGAACGCTAATGTGAACCGGGCCTAATAGAGTAATTCAAAATGTAATACTCACAAACCAGGGTTACCATTAGGCAACCACTGTCAAGGCAGGTGGGGAGATTGTCTTGACTCCTGACCCCACTCAGGATTAAAAAGTCGCTTAACTGTAGATTTTCAGTTCGCAGGTTAAACCAGCTTCCTCAGGCAGATAGGAGTAAAAAAGCAACTGCTAGTAACATCAAAGCTGAGCTAGTAGCAGAGGTGCTCAGCTTTGATGTTACTAGCAGATGCTTTTTTACTCCTATCTGTATTGCCTGGGGAAGCAGGTTTAACCTGCGAAATGCGTTGCTCTTTATTTTAGAGTACCCAATAAACGTTTTTTGACTGAAAATCTACAGTCATGGAGGAGGAGGAGGAGGAGGAGGAAGAGAGGGAGAGAGAGAGAGAGAAAAGAAAAAGAGAATGGCATATACTAAATACAACAGCATTGACAATCACTTTGCAAATGTGTTGTGCTCTTAGATGCAGAAAAAGTTATTGTAATAGACTGCAGTCCTGCACTATCTTAGTTTGCTAGAACAGGTGTAATGCTGGATACACACGATATGTTTTTCCACTCGATAGATGGATTCGATAGATAATTCCTGTCATGTCTGATATTCCTTCCGATCGATTCTGTGCTCGATTTCTCATAGAAGTGAACGGAAAAAGATAAGAAAAACTAGCGGAAGATAAGAGAATCGAGCAGAGAATCGAGGGCAGAATCAAGAGGAAAAAACAATTGGGTGGAAAATCGAGCGGAAAACTTATCGTGTGTAGAGATGGCCCGAGCGGTTCGCAGGCAAGCGGTTCCCGACGAACTTCCGGGGTTCGCAATCGTGGAGAAACGCAAACTTTTCCGGAAGTTCGGTTCGCCCCCATAGTGCATCATTAGGGTCAACTTTGACCCTCTACATCACAGTCAGCAGGCACATTGTAGCCAATCAGGCCACATTCACCCCTGGAGCCACTTCCCCCCTTATAAAAGGCAGGCAGCAACAGGCTTTGGACTCATTCGTGTGCCTGCATTAATTAGAGAAGGGAAAGCTGCTGCAGACTCTCATAGGCAGGGCCGGATTTCTGCAAAGGTCCAAAGGCCACGGCCTAGGGCGGTAAAAAATCAGGGCCTGAGAGAGATAAGAGGCTGCATGTCAAAATAAATCATTTCTCCTGTTCCGAAGCCCCCCTGCTTTGCTGCACACACAGTCAGAATTCCAGAGCTCCGTGTATTTTCCTTACTTCTTGATGTGCGATGAGACAGTGCTATCTCCTGAACATACAAGCTTCAGTTTAATGCCAGGGGTGTAAAGAAACATGGATCACAATGTAGGCACAATTTCTGATCCAGTAAGGTAAACATTTTAACATAATTATTTCGACTTTACAACTCAAGCTGGGCTAAACAATGTATTGCTGGTCAGACTCTGTTAATGACTTGAGCCATTCCTTCTCCTCTCTCTCCCTGGATTGTAAATCTTAAACAGAAAGATAAGGGTTTTTTTTTTCCTTAGAGAGATTTATGACAGCCAGTTCTAAGCTAAATCTTAACCCCTTGCTGGCTCATTTTAAAAGGCAGCAGTACTGTCTGCAGTAGTATGAGATAGAAAACGTTAGCAGATACTGATCTTTTGAATGTGTACAGAATCCTTGTGTGCAGCATCTTGCAAAGATTTCTATCTGATGTGGAGTTCAGCTCCATAGAATAGACTGTGTAGGTATGGCTCTCATATTACATGGAAGGTGGTAAGATTGGTCTGTGATCTTTCATTTTCCAAAGACTATGGTCTGATGTGTGTATGCACCCTGAGGGTGTGTGTGTGTGTGTGTGTGTGTGGGGGGGGGGGGGTATGATGGTACCGGGCCTAGGGCACTGGGAAGTCCAAATCCGGCCCTGCTCATAGGGAAAGTTTTGTTAGGCTCTTGTAGGCTTGGTGGCTGGATGGTGTAATGGTTAAGGGCTCTTCCTCGGACACAGGAGACCAGGGTTCGAATCTCGGCTCTGCCTGTTCAGTAAGCCAGCACCTATTCAGTAGGAGACCTTAGGCAAGTCTCCCTAACACTGCTACTGCCTATAGAGCGCATCCTAGTGGCTGCTGCTCTGGCGCTTTGAGTCCGCCAGGAGAAAAGTGTGATATAAATGTTATTTGTCTTGTCTTGTTAGCTTGCTCCTTGCTGATTCTTATTGCTAAAAAAGAGCCCCTCAACAGCTCTTTTGAGAGCTAATCTTGTTCTTGTGATCTCTTTTTTTTTTTTGTGTGTGTGTCCCACTGACACTTGTGTTGCATAGACAGCCTTGGTAATTCCTACTATGTGTGCCACTGCCAGCCAGGCCCAGCACATTCAGTGACTACCTGTGTGTGTGACAGGTGCAAATTGTAATACCCATCACTGCATATACCTACCTGTTGTTCACTTCAGTCAGTGCACCCACCTACCTACGTGAGCGCACGCAGTGTTACTGTGCCTGTCCGGTACCTGTCTGTGTTTGACAGGTGCACATTGTAATACCCATCACTGCATATAGCTACCTGTTGTTCACTTCAGTCAGTGCACCCACCTACCTATGTGAGCGCACGCAGTGTCACTGTGCCTGTCCGGTACGGTCTGTGTGTGACAGGTGCACATTGTAATACCCATCACTGCATATACCTACCTGTTGTTCACTTCAGTCAGTGCACCCACCTACCTACGTGAGCGCACGCAGTGTTACTGTGCCTGTCCGGTACCTGTCTGTGTTTGACAGGTGCACATTGTAATACCCATCACTGCATATAGCTACCTGTTGTTCACTTCAGTCAGTGCACCCACCTACCTATGTGAGCGCACGCAGTGTCACTGTGCCTGTCCGGTACGGTCTGTGTGTGACAGGTGCACATTGTAATACCCATCACTGCATATACCTACCTGTTGTTCACTTCAGTCAGTGCACCCACCTACCTACGTGAGCGCATGCAGTGTCACTGTGCCTGTCCGGTACCTGTCTGTGTGTGACAGGTGCACATTGTAATACCCATCACTGCATATACCTACCTGTTGTTCACTTCAGTCAGTGCACCCACCTACCTACGTGAGCGCATGCAGTGTCACTGTGCCTGTCCGCTACCTGTCTGTGTGTGACAGGTGCACATTGTAATACCCATCACTGCATATAGCTACCTGTTGTTCACTTCAGTCAGTGCACCCACCTACCTACGTGAGCGCATGCAGTGTTACTGTGCCTGTCTGGTACCTGTCTGTGTGTGACAGGTGTGTAGTAGGTAGAAAGAGGGGGGATCTATTTATTTTTATTTTTATATTATTACCTGGTCAGCAGCTTTAAATAGAGGCGCTGCTGACACAGGTTTGTTAAGTAAGGGCATTTTTCCCTTAGTTGTAATGTGTAATGTGTGGGTAGGCAGAGCTGATGGCTGAAGGAAGGTTGCTAAGCAACCAGACACACAAGCAGGGGAGCCGTTAGGGAAGATATAACCGCTTTCTGAGGGGTTGAGTTGGCAGTTGGAACAGACAGGAGAAGGGGAAAGATGCAGCAGGCACAGCTGAGTAGAAGCAGGCCAGACGATGCGATAGCTGACATTTTGGGAGAAAATTACTGAGCCATGATGATTCTTCAATCCTCCATAAGATAAGCCAGCCATCAGTCCTGTAAAGCTGACAAGGAGTGGGAAAGCCAGGAGAGAGATTTCAGACAGAGGAAAGATGATAGCCAGTGATTCTTGACACTGAAGTGCTGGAAAAGAAATCGTTCAAGATGACACGTATGAAATGTGATCAATGTGTTGATAAATCAGCATGCCACAAGAAAGATTTTTAAACATTTTTAATTACAGTAAATTTGGCTCTGGTAATATCCCCCACTTCTGAAGTGTAGTGTTAGGAGGCTGAGAATTGAGAATTATCCTCCCTACTGTGATGAATATAATCTCACTTGTATTTTATTTTGATTTTTATAAGTGGCCTGAATGGTTGCTGTAATGGGAAAACAGTTGTGTTATGGAAGACAGAAACTGCATATTACCCATATACTAGGCCTGAGACTAAGGCCACATACAGACATCAGACCATAGTCTTTGGAAAATGAAAGATCACAGACCAATCTTACCACCCTTCCTGTAGTATAAGAGCCATACTCTACACAGTCTTTTCTATGGAGCTGAACTCCACACCAGGAAAAAAATCTCTGCAGGCTGCTGCACACACAGATGCTGTACAGACACAAAAGATCAGTATCTGCAAAAGATCTGTTCCTGCCAAAAATCCATTCCTGCAAATTGCAATGATAGTCTATGAGATCTGCAGATCATCATACACACATGATTTAACTGGCATTCATCTGCAGATCAGATCCACCAGGATGGATTTTCAGATCTGCAGATCTGCAGATGAATGTCAGTTAAATCATGTGTGTATGATGATCTGCAGATCTCATAGACTATCATTGCAATTTGCAGGAATGGATTGTTGGCAGGAACAGATCTTTTGCAGATACTGATCTTTTGTGTCTGTACAGCATCTGTGTGTGCAGCATCTTGCAAAGATTTTTTCCTGATGTGGAGTTCAGCTCCATAGAAAAGACTGAGTAGAGTATGGCTCTTATACTACATGAAGGGTGGTAAGATTGGTCTGTGATCTTTCATTTTCCAAAGACTATGGTCTGATGTCTGTATGTGGCCTTAGAGATAGTGAGATTGAGAGGAAAGGGAATCTGCTTAAGGAAATGAGCTACTGTCCTGTCCGCTAGAGGCCTATCTTAACCTCTTATAGCTTACTGACTTTACCAAAGTAATAAAAGCAAGAAACCATTTCGTTTTGGTTATTTTATGTGTGGTGCACAAGACAGTGCGAAGTTATATTGGAAGAAATATTTACCTATGGGAAGAGTCGTTCGGCTGGATTCCTGTAAAAGAAAGGAGAAATGATTAATATGTCCATTTACCAGTAGTGTTGAAAGATTTAGAAGAAGTACCTGTTAATAGACTTTTTTTTTTGGCAATAGACTGGTCCTGCAAAAGAACAGAAGAGATTACATACAGGAGCGGCAGAAGCTGAGATTTATAAAGAAACTGTTGTGTTTTTATTTTTCTGCTGTTTTTTGGGCAAGCATATTGAGTAGTTTTGCTCATAGGAACAAGTGACAGAGTTATTTTCTTCTTCTTTATTTAATTCTAGTAACCTTATTAATTTACTAAGAATTTAGTAATTCACTAACCAATTTTATTTCTTTTAATATTTATTATTAACTTATTAACCAACCAATTTATTAACCTTTAACCATCTAACTTATACATTTATTATTCTGGCTTTTCCTAAGAAACGGCTGAACTATTGAACAAGAAAAATAGCCAGAATAATTGATCAGACTGAGAACAAAAAAAAACAAGAGTACTCTATTTACTATTGAGTTATGAAAGATTTTGCTGATCAGCAAACTTAGAGGTTAAAGTATTATATAATGGTTTTGTCAGGGAAGCATTAAACTGAAATTACTTTAGTACTCAGGGTTTAGGAAATCCAAATAAGGTCCATTTTTCATTAAAGTGGGTGGGAACGCTGAGAAAATACTTACCGGGTGGGAAGGTTATGTGTTATTGTTAACCAGTTGTTTTCCTCCTAGCTTCCGGAAGTGTTCTATAGAAAGAAGACCAGAAGATAATAAGAAGACTGTGATATTAGATTGTGTTGTTTGTAATTCTCATTGGTTACATGGAGTAGAAAGTGTATTTTTTTTTATCTTTTAGTTTTTAATAAAACTTTTGAATTTTACAACCTGCATTGGTGTTTGTGGAGTTCTCCTTCAGTTGGCGGTTTGAAACAGTTTACAGGTGCACATTGTAATACCCATCACTGAATATACCTACCTGTTGTTCACTTCAGTCAGTGCACCCACCTACCTATGTGAGCACACGCAGTGTCACTGTGCCTGTCCGGTACCTGTCTGTGTGTGACAGGTGCACATTGTAATACCTAAAAGAAGAGGAGCGCTCTAAGTGCATTACCTTCAGGTTACACTTTATTGCGCATGGTAAACATGGGTACTTACAGGATTGAAGAATTAAAATCGCCTATCAGCGGTGAGCCGACCGCTAAACCCCTCTGCAGTGATGAATGCTTGCGCTGTGGCCAGCAGCGCGGTCTCCGGTCTTCCTGGAGCACAGTCTTACGAGGCGGTGGGCGTGGCTCAGTCACGATGTGCGCGTGACATCATTACGCGTTTCGACGCGCTGCGCCTTCATCAGATGACATCTTGTAACATTGTAATACCCATCACTGCATATACTTACCTGTTGTTCACTTCAGTCAGTGCACCCACCTACCTACGTGAGCGCACGCAGTATGATATACCAATCAGTGCATACCTGTTAACTGCACCTGTGTGACTGCACATTGTATTAGTCAAGTCAGTGCATACCTTTCACTTCAACCCCAGAAATATGGACAAAACAAAAGGCTGAGGCAGGCCACCTGGCAGGTCTGTTTGAGGTCACGCTGTCATGATTTAGTGCGACCCTCGACCAAAGTATAGTGTTCAGAAGAAGGCACGTGCCATCAACCCCCAATATTGTCAGGACGTAGTTGACTACTTAACACAAAACACCTCATCTTTCTCAGCTTCCGCATGGAAGCACAACATATCTGCCTCCTCCTGCTCTGATTCTGGCAACCCACTTAACACTCAGTCGGCCGCCACCACCAAAGTGCCGTCCCCCCAGGGCTCAGCGGTGTGGAATTTTTTTTGTGTGTCTGCCTTCAGATGAGAGCAATGCCATCTGTACTCTCTGCCACTGAAAATTGAGCCATGGAAAGACCAAGACCCGCATAACTGCAATGGGATGACCACCTGAGGAAAAGCAGCATACAAAAGCAAAGCCACACACCGCAGTGGAAGATACCAGGTCGCAATTTTTTTCTCAAAAAAAGGCGATACCTAAACTGTACCGTGATGTTGAAAGGCAAGTGGTGACATCTCTGGCACACAGCATTGGGTCAAGGGTCCATCTGACCATGGATGCTTGGTCTGCAAAGCATGCTCAGGCCTACCCGTAGACTAAGTCAGTCCCCACACACAGCATCTCTGCCTGCACGCTGTGTGTAGAGTTGGGCCGAACGGTTCGCCTGCGAACGGTTCCATGCGAACTTCAGTGGTTCGCGTTCGCGTCCCGCAGGCGAACCTTTGCGGAAGTTCGGTTCGCCCCATAATGCACATGGAGGGTCAACTTTGACCCTCTACATCAGTCAGCAGGCCCAGTGTAGCCAATTAGGCTACACTAGCCCCTGGAGCCCCACCCCCCCTTATATAAGGCAGGCAGCGGCGGCCATTACGGTCACTCGTGTGCTGCCTGCGTTAGTGAGAGTAGGGCGAGCTGCTGCAGACTGTCTCTCAGGGAAAGATTAGTTAGGCTTAACTTGTTCCTGTCTGGCTGCATACCTGTTCTGTGAACCCACCACTGCATACCTGTGCTGTGAACCCACCACTGCATACCTGTGCTGTGAACCCACCACTGCATACCTGTGCTGTGAACCCACCACTGCATACCTGTGCTGTGAACCCACCACTGCATACCTGTGCTGTGAACCCACCACTGCATACCTGTGCTGTGAACCCACCACTGCATACCTGTGCTGTGAACCCACCACTGCATACCTGTGCTGTGAACCCACCACTGCATACCTGTGCTGTGAACCCACCACTGCATACCTGTTCAGTGAACCTGCCACTGCATACCTGTTCTGTTCAGTGGACCCGCCACTGTATACCTGTTCATTGAACCCACCACTGCATACCTGTGCTGTGAACCCACCACTGCATACCTGTTCTGTGAACCCACCACTGCATACCTGTTCAGTGAACCCGCCACTGCATACCTGTTCTGTTCAGTGGACCCGCCACTGTATACCTGTTCAGTGAACCCGCCACTGCATACCTGTTCTGTTCAGTGGACCCGCCACTGTATACCTGTTCAGTGAACCCACCACTGCATACCTGTGCTGTGAACCTACCACTGCATACCTGTGCTGTGAACCTACCACTGCATACCTGTTCTGTGAACCCACCACTGCATACCTGTTCAGTGAACCCGCCACTGCATACCTGTTCTGTTCAGTGGACCCGCCACTGTATACCTGTTCAGTGAACCCGCCACTGCATACCTGTTGTGTTCAGTGAACCTGCCACTGCATACCTGTTCTGTGAACCCGCCACTGTATACCTGTTCTGTTTACAGCTGCGTTACACGGTGAGTTTGGTGTGTCAGTGTGAAGCAGTACCTTAATTACACTACCTGATTGATGTATACACATGCAAGATGTTTGAAAGCACTTTAGGCCTGTCATTTAGCATTCAATGTGATTTCTGCCCTTAAAACGCTGCTTTGCGTCAAATCCAGATTTTTCCCGGGGACTTTTGGCATGTATCCCACTCCGCCATGCCCCCCTCCAGGTGTTAGACCCCTTGAAACATCTTTTCCATCACTTTTGTGGCCAGCATAATTATTTTTTTTTTCAAAGTTCGCATCCCCATTGAAGTCTATTGCGGTTCGCGAACTTTAACGCGAACCGAACCTTCCGCGGAAGTTCGCGAACCAGGTTCGCGAACCTAAAATCGGAGGTTCGGCCCAACTCTAGCTGTGTGACTGCCTGCCCCAAGACTAAGTCGGTCCCCACACAGCATCTCTGCCCGCAGGCCGCTTGACTGCCTTCTCCACCACCACCAACAGGGTCCAGGACTCCAGGTGGATTCCTGAATTTTTAAGACCGCTATAATAATTTTTCTGGTGCGTGTACATGCCTGCCTAATTTTTCTGGCTGCACTGCAGCTGCAAGAACAAAACAAAAGGCATGTACATGTGCCAATTCCCCTTCGTGATCATTACCTTGCCGCGGTGAAGGGGCTTGCGTATCACAATGAAGCAATGACCACCAGCTATATGAGTGTCTCGGGGGGGGGGGGGGGGGTGGGCACACGCAAGATAATAAGGTTGTTGCTTCATTGTGGACAGACCAAATTTGATCAACTGGAAAGTCACTGTTCTGACATTCAGCTACATAAGCACGGCGACCATATGGGCTGGAAAGCCGCCATCACCTGCACTCTCGGTGTGGTGCGCACCAGTCCAGCATGGCTGTCACTACACAAACAGGTGTTTGCAGTCACTGCATACCTTTCACTGCATCTTTGACTGCACATTGTATTATACTTGCCAGTCAGTGCATATCTTTCACTTGAATGGATGGCAGACTTGACCTCCATAACAGATTCTCGTTAAGGGATTAAAAGTTGATTCATCTCATATACAGCAGGGCCTCGAAAGTCCTCCTGTATTGTTATTTTTGGTCACTACCTCGGGACGTGCATGCCATGCCTGCTGCCTTCCTTAGATGCGTGGTAGCTGTTCCTGCTCCTTTGCCCACAGCGTGCCTGCTGCCTTCCTTGGATGTGTGGTGGTGGTAGCTGTTTCTTAGGCTCCCACTCCGGACCAGAATCGAACCAGGATTCCCAGGCCATTACCCGTGGTCACCATGCTTCTGAGAAAGTACCATCGAAATTTTCACAGTTGAATGAATGGCTGACTTGCCCTCCATAACAGATTCTCATTAAAAGCAAGTGGTGTCATCTCTGGCACACAGCGCTGGGTCAAGGGTCCATCTGACCACAGATGCCTAGTCTGCAAAGCACAGTCAGGGCAGGTACATTACTTATACAGCAAATGGGTCCTTTCTTGGATGTGTGGTGGTGGTAGCCAGTTCTCAGGCTCCCACTCAGGACCGGAATCGAACCCTCATTCCCCAGCCATTACCTGTGGTTACTCACAATGGCAGACTTGCCCTCCATAACAGATTCTCGTTGCAGGTACTGAACAGCCAGCAGAAAATGTAATTTAAAAAAAATAGATGTAAGCTTTAACAATGGTGGAGAAAGAACCATTGAAAGTTGATAAGGCAGTCAGACATTACCTGATATCACTGAGGAAGAGCAATCTCGCCATGGTGCGCACCAGTCCAGCACAGCCATCACTACACAAACAGCTGTTTGCGGTGCGTTACACAGTGAGTTTAGTGTGTCAGTGTGAAGCAGTACTCTAATTACACTCCCTGATTGATGTATACACATGCAAGATGTTTTAAAGCACTTTAGGCCTGCAATTTAGCATTCAATGTGATTTCTGCCCTTAAAACGATGCTTTGTGTCAAATCCAGATTTTTCCCCGGGACTTTTGGCGTCTATGCCACTCCGCCATGCCCCCTCCAGGTGTTAGACCCCTTGAAACATCTTTTCCATCACTTTTGTGGCCAGCATAAGTGTTTCTAGTTTTCAAAGTTCACCTCCCCATTGAAGTCTATTGCGGTTCCCGAAAGTTCTCGCAAACCGAATTTTCGTGGAAGTTTGCGAACCCTGTTCGCAAAGCGAAAATTGGAGGTTCAGGCCATCTCTAATCGTGTGTACCCAGCATTGGATTGAAGTCCAAGGCAAACAATTTTAAGCAGGTTAAAATGTCCACCCTGCACCCCATAATGAACTTAAAAGTAAACCTGACCCAAGACAAAGACGTAAGCAAAGTGAAACTCTCTGAGACAGCCATGAAAATATCTTCACCCAGCATGATTGATTTTCAGTCAGGAACTCACAAGCCAGTGGTACATTTTTAAACAGAAGAAATTCACCACCTGGAATCAACAAGCGCTCACCACACATTACAGAGGAGTTAACCAGGTCTGGACTTGCTTGCTGATTTGCAGCACACTAGACTAATTACTGTCCAAGGTGCTGAAAATCAGATCAGCATTGCAGTAGAGAAAGGACAAAGGAAATCTATATGGTGAAAGCTGCAGGGGTCCGCGCCTCCCTCTCTGTATTAGATACCATAGTACATAATGTGCCTTCCAATAGCTTTCATTATTTAGCAGCCTACCAGATTTAATGATCAGCAGGCCGATCTTTCCTCATAGTGGTGTTGTGTTTGGCTTCTGGCACTACTGACAACATTTTCAAATCATTTCCAGCATACTTTGGAGCCGGGGAGTAAATTGTGTGCAATTGTGCATGGAAGTACAGTGAGGCACCTTGTACTCAATATATGTGTATAACTGAGCTGTCTCCACAGAGATTTGCACTCTCTGCGGTACAAACGGACTGACATGTTCATGCAACAAAGTGCAACCCTGCAAAAAGTTTTGTTTCACTGCTTGTTCACTCGCACCTTACATGGAAATAACTGTACAGTTTGGTCAATATAAGTAACCTAGAGGCGGGGCGTAACTACAGGAGAGCAGCCTCTGCGACTGCATGAGTGGGCTCATCCTTCAGATCAGGTGTTTTGTGGCTACACTTGTTAAAGGTGTGAAGAATAGATTACAATGTCCACACTTGTTTGTTTTATGACCCTTGCAACCCCCAGGCTGTGAGGATCCACAGACAAGAGTAAGGGTGAGAACAGACTTGTAACTGTACATATGCAGAATGCTCCCCTGGGGAGGGGGTGCGGTTAAGGCCGGATTTATACTTTTTGTGCCCCTAGGCCAAGTATGTTGTAGCTGCTCTTTCTTGTGCAGCAGCCCCCTCCCATTCCATGTGCAGCCCCCTCTTCCATGTGTATCATGTACAGCAGTCCCTTTCTTTCATGAAAACCCCCTTTAAGCATCAATTTTCCTTTTTCATGTGTTCCCCATTTTAATTGCCTCTCTCATATGTAGCAACTTCCCTTTTCCATGTCCAGGTGTCCCCTTGAGCTGCAGTCGCCCAAGGCTTGGGCCTTTGTGGCCTTTCCAGAGATCCGGCCCTGGGTGTGGTGCTCCAATGCAAATGATGAGAGGCGTATGTAGAGGGGTGCAGGCATGGCTTGTGCCATGGGCGCCACAGCACCATGGGCGCCATGCCTGCCCCTGCGCTGCACCGGCCTGCATTCCTCCATGCCTCCCTGCCATTCAGACCTCAGATCTGATTAATGCTGTTATCTGGGGAACACGGCTACTTAACTTATGCATGTAGGGTGCACTTGGCTTAGTGTTAGAACAGAGGACAGAGAATGAATAACAAGCTACTTCCCAAAAAAGTAAACTCAGCAATATCCTAAGCCAAAACACACAGGCAACCATAACACATGTACACAAGAAATGATGCTGTTTTTAGAGGGGAAGGGGGCCCTAAGGGGGGGGGGGGGGGGGCGCAATTTCATTGTTTGCCATAGGCGCTATATTACCCAGATACGCCCCTGCAAATGATACAATAAAATAATCCAATTTTAGCCGATTCGATAACATGATCAGGTAATCTGTTATTTCTGTTTATATATATATATATATATATATATATATATATATATATAGCTTTTTCTCATATTTTTTTTATTAAAACTGCATGATGTAGGATAAAATGTAAATTTTTAAATTAATAGTTGCAGTTTTTTTATGGGTTTTTAATCATTTTATTTTTCAGAATTAAACATGTGTGAAAATGTGTGAACTGCCACAATAAACCACAAAATTGATTGTAATTCTTGAAATGAAAAGAAATTTTAAAAATTGTATGGTGTGCGGCCACCTTTAGGCA